>NC_058523.1:262904494-263204494 GCF_904849725.1 Hordeum vulgare subsp. vulgare | reverse complement strand
GGTGTAGTTAACACGCCCCTATTTATTTCAGTTTTCTCAAAAAGTGATGTTCAGTCATACAATTTGATATTTAAGCACGTGGTACATTCTATGCATTTTCAACAATAGCTATATGAATTACTATTTGGTTGTTCTTAAGTCTGTAGTGGTGAGCATATGCCCCCTTGTAGGTTTTTGGTTGTTTGTGGTTAGCGTTTGTCGAGTTTCAATTGCTATATTTGGTTGTTTGTAGTATGCCTTGTCTATTTAGTTATTCAAAATGTGCAATACAATTTGATCAATACCAGTTCAATGGCCATATTTGTTTCATGTTAAGCCTGGTGTAGGTATGATGATTGAACATGAGATGTTGAACCCCCTTCTTATATTAATATATGTAACTTGTTCTTATGTATACCCGCAACCTCATGATGCATGCCTTGATGAGATGTTTGAAAATGTCATTGCACTTAAAAATTAGCTTTCTGCAACTTACCTACTTAGTGTTATATCATGCATTGTTATCGCCTTGTTCCAAACAGGGGTTGCTTGCAAGTACATTCAAAGTACTCATTGGCTTGCCACTGGTTATTTAATTGGCCACGCATGGAAGAGCAGGAATATGGTGAAGAGTTTGTTGCTGACAAACATGTGAACTAGGACGCTTCACAGTCAGAATTCATGTAGGGTTAAGGCAGATGGCATGGGCTCACGTATTCGTTCAAGATTACTGCAATTAGATGTGTTTGGTATTTGGCCTTCATGGCGGTATCTATGTAAGACATGGCTGTAATGGTCATAATTTGTGTAAGACGGTATGTATAGATGTAAGATTCGTGTTATCCAGTTTCTATGTGTTCGGTGAGCATTGATCTCCGGGATCAAAGTACACAGGCATTTAGTGATCACGACTTATTAGTCAGGGTCTCCACGTGGATCGAGTGACACAAGCATGCTCCGGCCACTCCGGAGGAGGCCACTTCGCGAGGTGTATGTCTTGACAAGCCCCTTCACCGCCATCTCAGGCCTCCATGAGGCCTTCAAGCCCCAAGGATCCTTGTCATGGGAATGATCCTCACAATAGTACCAATGGTATGAACAAGGGGCGAAGCCTAGCGACGACGCGGTGGTTGCACTCGGATATACGAGTTCGGGCCCCACTCGGGAGTGGTAAAGACCCTACATCTCTAGCCCAGAGGCTAGTTTGCTTATGGGGGTGTGAGAATACAGAATGCTCAAACCTTATTACATAGGGTGTGCCACGACCGGCCGAGCGCCATTATAAGGGGAGTTAAAGCTAACAACTAGGGAAGTTACTAGTAACATCAGCTCTAACTTCAACGTTACTCGTAACGCCGGTCTTCATTGCTCTTCATGTTGTAGTTTAAGTTTGTGGACATTGCAGTCTCTTTGTCGTCCATACTTTTGTTTGGTCAGAGTGTCGAGGCACGTCCGACTGACCGAAGCTGGTCCGTGTGACCTTGAGCATCCGAGTGTGAACCTGTTTGCCTCAGTGAGACCAAGATTGCACCAATATATTTGATGACATTGATGACCCTCTAGGGACTTTTGTGGGCCGAGGAATGTAGGCCCGTGGCCCTACCACCAATTTACAACTCCGTCGGTAGCCCCAAAATTGGTTGAGGTTTCACTGGCAGAGTGAAAGACACTTCTTGGTGTCCTCGGTGTCTGAGATACGCCGGTGCCATAGCTTGGGCTAATTCACTCAGAGTATCAGTAAACCACTATGGATTCGGGAGTAAAAAATGCTAAGTGCTCAAGCATGTATACGTGCTTGCAGTCGGTATCAATTGTTTATCTTTTTGGGAGATAAGTTGATCATCCAGGCGATCGTGAGCCCAGAGTTCCGAATGTCCAGCAGGGAGTTCAGACGGATCAAACTTGCGTGATGGTAAGGGCGATCAAGTCACCCTCTTGTCTATTCGAGTTATTGGGGTCCCATAGAAGGACGAGCCACTAGACATCCGTCTCACTTCATTCTAAGCCATGCATGCGGAATCCATTCGGGTCATGAGTGCGGCGGAATTTCCGCGTTTTTTGAATTGAGGGAGTGTGCTAGTGGGAGCGAAAACTGCAGCGACGTTGGAGGTGGAGGAAGTGGTAAGGCGCCTTGAGTCGTGCGGCTAAAATATTGCTATCGTGTTGCAGGCGTGCTGTCCTAGGGATCTTGCGGATCCCCTCTTTGTAGGAGGATTACTCGATGGGGAATCTTCTGGGCAGCGTATAAAAGGGACAATACAAAGGGAAGAGGGGATCACACTCCCAGATCTGGAATAGCTCACTCGTCTCCTCAATCCCCGCTGCCTCGACCGAGAGTTCTCCCCACGTCCTCAACTTCCACGTTCCTCGACCACCTCACCATGCGATATGGTGAAGGGCACGACGGCAAAGGCCGAGTGAGCTATGAACAACGCACGCAGGTCCTCGTCGAGTGCTCGAGCGGTCCCGTCGGGCTAGATCCAGGGCGACTGGATGACGTCACGTGTCTCGAGGGGACGCCTGCTTGAGATGGAGAGCAAGGGGCTCGTGGCCCCAGGGAGCTGGCGACTGCTGTAGGATGGCGAGCGAGAGCATTCGTCGGGAGGGGACGAGTGAGTGCTCCTCGTCACCCATGTGGTGATAGGTATTTACATGCCCCAACATCCATTCTTCCATGCAATCTCAATTTCTTTGATGCACAGCTTCATCATATCCCCCAAGGCCATTCGTATTTAACTGATTTCGTGTCTTTGTGACAGAACTTCCTTGGATGCTATCCACACTTGGGATTGTTCAAGCACATATTCACTTGTCGAGTGATGACGGTGAAGAAATCTTCTCAATCGGGGGGGGGGGGGCAAATGTAGTGCAGCTTTGCGGGCTTTAGGAATACAACTTGGAGGGAAGAGTAGTTTCCCCCAGATATCCTTCCCTGATTTGTTGAAGGGTTGGCAGGACTCTTGGTTTTACTGCAAGGACATATCAGTCGGTAACGCTCAGTCTGGTATTCCACCTTACTCGGCTGAGCGAGTCCAGTAAACTCCTTCTTTGACCGTGTAGAAAGAGGTGAAGGTGGATGTAGATATCTTGGTGATCGTGTTGGTTGCACTATTATGGAAGGGTGTCAATGGCATGGATCATCTAGAAGTCTTATTTCAGAGGAGGATCCAACCCTCCAGGACAGATCCCACCCCATGTGGAGCTAGGGAGGACCGAATGATCCAAACCGCATTTACCCCGAGGAGATCAGGGCAGAGGAGCTGGAGAACAAGCTTAAAGCTATAACCCCCGTGTGTGACAACCCTAGGGACACCAGGCTGGTGCCTCCTTTCTCTTAGGAGAATCCGCCGAATGAGGTTAACTTTCATTTGTTCGATACAAGTGAACTTCATTGTTGTTGTCTTCTGTCTTTGTTTGCGATCTTCTTTTCCCCATTGTGCAGGCCTTTACAGCGATTGTCAATTCTGTGTCGGTGGTCGATCGCGTGCCGATTGATGTGGCGAGTGAAATTGAGCATCCAAAGGGCTCGGACAGTGACGAAGATGTCCACGATGAAGAGGATACCAAGGAGAGTGACGATGACGACGAACACGGGGACGAGGCAGAGTTTTCGTCGTCCCATGAAGTCCCAGCTGAGGCTCGCACCAAGGCGTGCCAGGACCCTGGAGTCCGTGCTAGGGGCGCCAAGACCCCAAGGGCAACAAAGCTGACAGTGTCGGTCATGCCGACCCGCAGTTCCAAACGGGGACGGAGTGAGCCCGAGGTGTCACCGGAGAAGGCCGCTAAGTAGCCCAAAACCATGGTCTCCAAGACTAGGAAGGTCGTCCTGCAGCGCATCAAGGTTGACATGCCAGTGGCTTCGGCATAAGTATTCTGGTCAAGTGATTGTATTTATTGAGCATCGTGCTCCGAGTGATAGTTGATTTATTTGTGGTTTTGTTGCAGGCCTGATACATGTACTACTTCGCTGGAGCCCAAAACTTCAGATATAGGAAAGGCTGACGCCAATCTCGCTTCCTCTAAAGGTAATTCTTGAACTCAATTATGTTTCATTCAGGACTTGAGATTTTGCCTCGAAGTAGTCTTTTGAATGCCTTTCGGCATTTGCAGGGCCGTGAGACATGATCGATCTTAACCCGACCAGTCCTCCGGTCGTTGAGGAAGTGCCAAAGCAGGACGCGACTCCCAGCCGAGTGGCTAAGTCCTCGGTCGCCAAGGCTGTGACTCCTGTGGCTTAGGGGGCTACCTGAACTCGGGCGTCACTCGGAACTGGTACGACTAGCACTCTGTCGCCTTCTCCCATGGCCAGTATTATCCAGTTGCACCATATCCCGGAGGACCAATAAGGCACAGGCAAGGAGGACCTAGTCCAAATGGGGCTAATGATTGGACGACTGAAGGAGGCATATAATGCTAGCGAAGCTGTGGAGAAGAATGTCCGGGTAAGTTCTTTTGTAGACATTGACTCCAATCGGGAATTGGAATTTCTTCCTTTGTACTTTTTTGTTTCTGATCCTGAGTGGGTTTGCATGGAGCACGCCGACTTGGTTTTCACTTTGAGTGGGGGCGCGTTGAGTGCACCCACTTGATGTAGTCCCCAAGACTACCGTCACTGAAGCAGTCAACAGTAGTCTTCGTTCCTAAATTGATTCCAGACAGGTTGATGGGGTAAGGGGCCCTCTATCGCTCTTCTTATCCTTCGAGCGGGGGCACGTTGAGCGCTACTGGGTGTAGTCCCCGAGACTGCCATCGACTGTGTCAGTCGGAGGTAGTCTTATAGTTATCATTTCTATACTTCGCATAATTGTGTTCGTTGATGATAGACTGTTTGTGGGCTCGGTAGCCGTTATGATGCCATGCAGCAGGAGGTGTGCGACCTACGTCTCAGTCTTGGTGTTGAAAAGGCTAGGAGTGAATGCGTGGAACAGGAGAAACGTGCATTCTAAGGTAATACTTTCTGGTCCAACTCCCTTATAGTTTGATCTTTCTCCACATCCGACTGAGGTTGTTTTACCAGATTGCCTTTCAGAGAGGCTGAAGACTTCTATTTATTTAGTTACCCTAAAGGAGGCCCTCGAGAAGAGGGATGAAGACCTGGCATCCGCCTGGAAGGACGCCAACCAAAAAACCAAAGCAGATGAAGCCAATCTCAAGACAGTCGAAAAGCTTGAAGAGGAGAACCAACTCTTGAAGGTTGCCACGGAGAAATCCGCTCGAGAACTTGCTGAGCAGAAGAAGCATTATGCTAAGTGGGAGACCAAGTTTGAGCAGATCATCGACAAGAGGGTTGAGTTGGGGCAGTTTGTCGAGGACTTCACCAAAGAAATGAGCAAGAAACTTAAAAGTATGTTATGGATCTGAATGATCACTCGTGGTATCTTTATGATTTCCTAGTGATATTTCACGTCCTTTGCTTTTCGACTGCATTCATCTTTCTTTGTTGACGTGAATGAGAACACCGGGATGATTGTGAAGGAGCTTGATCCAAAGCGAGGGCTCTTAAGGGACAGCGCTACTCTGGCCCTTCTCAGACCAGAGGATCGTATCAATTATGTATTGGTCTACCTCAAGTGGATCCAATTGGCTGTCTAAGACATTAATCAAGAGGTTACTCTTGGTTAAGAGCTCCCCAAGGAAGCCCAAGCCATTGTGGACCGAGTGAAGGCAGTCCCTGGTCGACTGTAGTCTTGAAAAAACCAGCAGCGCAGGCCGGAGCCGACATCACCCTCTCACTCATCCGCATGTATTGCAAAGGAGTGGACGAAGAGAAACTGAAGAACCTCGGGGTCATCAACATGAAGAGCGCCAAGTTTGAGGACTTCATGGAGATGTTCATGGTGGGTACCACTCGGATCGCTGATGGGATCGACCTTGACACCTTCATGGAGGTTGTGGAGTCTTGGTCTTTTGGGTGATGCTCAGAAAAATATTAAGTTTAATTCACATCGGAATGTCGAGTGGTTAATGTAATCTTTAAACTTTGATCGAGCCTTGGGCTCCCTTTATCCACACTTTTCGCTTGAATGAGAATGTGGTTGCATTTGCTATGTCTTCATTCGAATTCAGGTCTTCGAACTATTGATGGATTTGTCCATCATGACGTTGAAGTGTGGGTCATTCCTTCTTTCGGAGTCACTTTCAGTTAAGCGAAAGTGGGTTCGCAGCCAAGTCACTGAGCGTGGAGGTTATCCTTGCCTGGGGCTGGTTTTGACTTAGGCGAAAACATGTTCGCAGCTAATGAATGTTTGTCCTGTTCATCTTGGCATCCGAGTGGGTGTTATTCCCACACTCAGAATCGTTTTTACTTAGGCGAAAGCAGGTTCGCTGCTAAGCCCCCGAGCTAGAGGTCGTCCTCACATGGGGCTAGTTTCATCTTAGGAGAAAACAGGTTCGCAGCAAACGAATGATTGTCGTGTTCATCTTCGCATCCAAGTGGATCTCGTGCCCGCGCTAAGAACCATTTTTACTTAGGCTAAAGAAGTTCGCTACCAAGACCACGAGTGTGGTGGTCATCCTCACTCAGAGTCGATTTTATCTTAGGCGAATTATGATTCACAACCAAGAAGCGAAGGTAGCTGTGACAACCCGATGCCGACGATCCAGAAGGTTCCCCTTCTATTCCATTTCGTCGTGTGTCTATTTTCTTTTGTCGCATCATGCGCATCATCGGCATTGCATCGGCATCCCGTTGCCGCTAGTTTTCAAACTTGCATCCGTCGTTAGTTGCCGGTTCTCGTCGTTGTCCGTTCTGAGCCCGACCGCACTCGCATGCGCCCGCGGCATCACCGAGATCTTGTTTTCAAAAGTGTGCGTAAAACTTTCTCTGATTGGGTTGAGATTTGACGTGCGGTCTTATTTAGATATAGGTAGGTTGCCTGTCAATTTTCGTCGCTATCAGAGTCCGTCTGATACCCGAACGGTCGACCGTAGCGGCACCGTCTCAGGTCTATCGTCGGACGTTTTATCGGTGTTCTAAAATACGTTGCCGGGTGACCGTTCTCCCTCTCATCCCCGCCTAGCCCCTCTGCACAGTGCACCGACCCTACGCGCAGCCTAGTCGGAAAACCTCCCAAAACCCGAACCGGGTGCTCGTAACCCTTGGGTGTGGATCAACTCCTTTTTACCCTAAACCGTCTTCGGTTTGTCAACTGGACTCCCTAACCCAGCTATTTTTTACTGTCCGATTTAATCGGAGGGTCCAAAACCCCTAATCCTAGCTAACCTACTACAGTACATCCTAGCTAACATCAGTACATTACATATTCATCAGGAGTAAGAGCAGGGTCCGACTACGGACGAAAACAAACGAGAAAAATAAGAACGACGTCCATCCTTGCTATCCCAGGCTGACGGCCTGGAACCCATCCTAGATCGATGAAGACGAAGAAGAAGAAGAAGAAGAAGAAGCAACTCCAAATGAACAATCAACGCGCTCGCGTCAAGTAACCTTTACGTGTACCTGCAACTGGTGTTGTAGTAATCTGTGAGCCACAGGGGACTCAGCAATCTCATTTCCAAAGGTATCAAGACTAGAAAAGCTTAATGGGTGAGGTATGGTTAAGTGATGAGGTTGCAGCAGCGACTAAGCATATATTTGGTGGCTAACTTACGAGTACCAGAAATAAGAGGGGGAAGATCTACGCATAGCGGACGTAACTACTGATGATCAAATGAATGATCCTGAACACCTACCTACGTCAGACATAACCCCACCGTGTCCTCGATCGGAGAAGGAACTCACGAAAGAGACAGTCACGGTTACGCACACGGTTGGCAAGTTTTAGTTAAGTTAACTTCAAGTTATCTGGAACCAGTGTTAAACAAAGCTTCCACGTTGCCACATAACCCCGGGCATGGCATTCCGAAAGATTTAACCCTGCAGGGGTGCTCCAACTAGTCCATCACAAATTACCACAAGCCGCATAGAAATCCTTAATCACGAAGCTCGCGATCTCGTCGGATTCCCTAGTGGAAAACCTCAACTCCGAGATTACCCAAAGCATCACCGAAATGCCGATGCACAAGATATCTCGTCAAAGGTAAAACTAATCCAACAAGGCCGCCCGACGTGTCGACGATCCCGATAGGAACCGCGTATCTCGTTCTCAGGACACGACGGATGGATCTAGCTACGGGTGCCAAACCTCGAGTTTCCCCGTGGTGGCCCCGCAGGCAGACCGTTTGGGACCAACACCATCAGCACTGGCCCCCCTGTTTATGTAAAATTACTCCTCGGGTTCATGACGCCCTATGCATTTCAATATTAACAAAATTATTATGTTGGGCAAATGTAGAACCAATGTTGGGCCTTGCCGGACCAGCTTTAATCTAAAACGAATTATCAAGGGGGTCCCCATAACAACCCCGATCATGTTAGGAGCGCTCGTTTATGGAACATAACACCGGTAGCCGAAACTAAGGGGGCAAAGGTGGAACAAAACACGAGGCTAGAAAGGCCGAGCCTTCCACCTTTTACCAAGTATATAGGTGCATTAAATTAAATAGCATTTAATAGGGTGATATAACAAGGAACCCATGTTATCACATGGAAGCAACTGCACCTGCAACTAGCAACGCTAACAACATGGTTAAGCAAGCAGTAACATAGCCAATCAGTGGTTTGCTAGGTCGAACAGGTTGAGGGTAATCATGGCATTGTTGAGAGGCTGATATTTAACATGTGGTAGGCAACGAGACATAATCGATAGAAACGATAAAACTAGCATGGCAATCATAGTAATGGTATCTAGGGAAATGATCATCTTGCCTCAGGTCCCGCTTGGAAGAAGAATGGCTTCGTGAAGCAGACGAACCGACGTAGTCGAACGGGTCCTCACATCCGACACGCTTGCGGAGCTCTATCGAGACGGGGGAAACCGGTAACAAGCATCAACACAGATATTCACCACACGATGCACAACATGATGCACATCCTACTATGATGCATGAACAGTTCAACATTCAAGGGATGACATGGCAATTCATCTCACGCAAACTCTACACATTAAGTGAAGCTCGATTTGCAACGAGTTGCATATCGCGAAACTCCACATTTAATTATTTAGTTCCATCCCAATTATTTACTTGGCAATATTAAATGTTGTTAACATGGCAAGGGGTGAAGCGATGATCCTACGTGTCATCCTAGTCGGTTTAACTCGCGGAACAAGAGCGGAGCTACGGCACGAGAGACATGCAACACAAGAACAGATGCCATGAATGCTTTATCCATGCAAGTTACAACTTCACGGAAAGAAGGGAAAGAAGCATATGTCTCCACGGCGAGCGAGAGGGAACCATGGCGGCAAAACGGAAACGAAGCCACGGCAACGTTCCTATCCCGACAACTCGTCGAGATATTGAATCCACGAATAGGGAGCGCTTGCGGGAACGTCAAATAAAGATGGGGTGATCCCGTTTCTCCGGTTCCCATGTGTAGGGGGCACGACGAAAAGAAGACAACGTGCAACGGGCATACAAGCGGTGCAAACACACGATACAACTCATACATCATGATCGTTCGTTACATGACACGTCTCAATGTTATACCTTTGACGCGTGCGAATCGGAGTGGTTCGGTTCGGAGCGGACGTCATGGAAGTCATGGTTGTCGAGGTACTCGGATCTCGTCGACGGTAGTCGTACTCGGCGTCGGCAGACGGTCTTCGGCGTCGGTAGTCGCTCACGAATCCGTAGATGTCCGGGGGTTGCCGGGGACGTCGTGGTACTCGGCGAATTCGTTGAAGTCGTTGAACACGGCGGTCTTGTCGATTCCACGACGGCGGGGAAGGTGCACATGGCGACACAAGCGGCAGCAACACGCAACAACATCATCAGGCAACGGCAGCATCTACTAGCCTAGTAGCAAACAGCAAGAGCAACAAAGCAACAGCTACAGCGACAACAGCTTGGCAACGGCAAGCAAACGGCAGCTAGCGCAAGCGACAGCAAGCAAGCAAGCTGCAAGGCACTACAGCAAACGACACGTAGCAATTGCAAGGCAAACAGCAGATACGGCACCAAACGGCAACAGGGCGCCATGCAAGGCAGCAACATGCAACGGCAAGCAAGTACAGCTGCCTAGCATTGGCACAAGCAATCAGCAACAGCAGCACAAACAGCAAATATGGCACAGCAACCTCAACAGTTTGAGCAGCGAACGCACGCAACTTCGGCACAGCAACCAGCAGCATTTGCAAGCCGCGGCAGTCAAGCAGCAAGGCAACTGCAACAATTCGAAGGAAACGCGGCAGGGAACAGCAGCACTCCAGCAACAGCAACGGTAGAGGAAAGAGGCCGGCCTAGAGGGGCAGCTTGCGCGCGGGCTGGCGACCAGGGAGGCGAGGGACGAGGCGGAGGAGAGGCCATGGCGGCGAGCTGCAGGACAGCGAAGCGGAGCAGCAGGGCCAACCGGTGCAAGCACGGGACGAGGCGGATGCAGCCGGCGTGGGGAGGCAGCGAGGCGAGGGGCGAGGCGGCTGCGCGGGGCGCCATGGGGAGGCAGAGGAAGCGGCGCGGGGCACCGGCGAGCTCGCGAGGGCGAGGCGAGGCCATGGCGAGGTCTGGCACCAGCGCGAGGAGGTAGCGGCTGCGGGGAGGGGCGCTGGAGGCGGCGCGGCTCGAGGAGGAGGCGGCGCAGAGGGGCGAGGCGGCCGGCGGCGGTGGTCCAGAGGAGTGGCGCGGTGGCTGGGAGCACGAGGGGGAGAAAGAGAGAAGAGGGACGAGGGGGCACGGGCAGGCTCGCTTGCGCTAGGGCAGCGGGGGGGCTGGCTGGCCTTGGCCGGTTGGGCCTTGGGCCTGGGAAGTCCCTCTCCCCCTTTTGCTGTTTTTCTTTTTTTTACACTTTTACAAACAGAAAACTCAAACAAAAGAAGGAAAAAAAAGGTTTTAAAAAAATGCCTTTTGACTTCTTGAAAATAAAATACACCCTAACTATAAGGATAGCTTGGGCATTTTTTTTAAACGAATAAAAACTAAAACCTTTTAAAGAATCAAAAATCAAAACCCTTTTGAAGAATAAAATAAAACCTCTTTATTTAAAGAATAAAATAAAAGCACTTTAAAAGAGAAAAGTAAATGAGACGGTTTTAAAATAAAACCAAAGGAGAAAATAAAGAAACCCAAGGGTTGCCCCCGCATTTAATAAAAGGGTTTTTAAAAGAAGACGCTCTATTTTTTTTTAAAGAGGGGTTAAAACAAAGACTTAGCAAAACCACAAAAACAAATTAGGAGGGGAGAGGAGGGTTTTAGGTCCGCGGTGCAACAGGGTTTTTGAGAAGAATCCTAGGCACCCAACCACACAACAAACACAAAGGCACACTCACTAAGCACTCACACTCCCAATCACCAAGGTGCAACTAGACACCAAGACAAGCACGCAAGAGAAATGATGACATGCATGATGCGATGATGATGCGACAAATAAAACTAATCACACGACGGAAACGGAAATAAAAGGGAGAATCTTTTGGGCGTCGGTCTCGGGCTGTCACACATAGGTAGGTGTTCACGATCATTCATTTGATCATCAGTAGTTCACGTCCGCTATGCGTAGATCTTCCCCCTCTTATTTCTTGTACTCGTAAGTTTAGCCACCAAATATATGCTTAGCCGCTGCTGCAACCTCACCATTTAACCATGCCTCACCCAATAAGCTTTGCTAGTCTTGATACCTTTGGAAATGAGATTGTTGAGTCCCCTATGGCTCACAGATTACTACAACACCAGTTGCAGGTACAGGTAAACGTTACTTGACGCGAGCGCGTTGATTGTTCATTTGGAGTTACTTCTTCTTCTTCTTCTTCATCGATCTAGGATGGGTTCCAGGCCGGCAGCCTGGGATAGCAAGGATGGACGTCGTTCTTATTTTCTCGTTTGTTTTCGTCCGTAGTCGGACCCTCCTCTTACTCTTGATGATTATGTATTGTACTGATGTGACTCTGATGTAGCTTGTGGCGAGTGTAAGCCAATTCTATTATATATCTCTTCTTTTCAGTACACGTACTTGTAACGATATCATTCTTGCGACACGACGAGATGCGCTTGTATCCCTGACGAGGCCCTCGTGCCAAATTGAGGATAGGGTCGCATCTTGGGCGTGACAAGTTGGTATCAGAGCAGTACCGACCTAGGACCACCTTGATTGATCGAACTTGGCCGAGTCGAGTCTAGTGAAAAACTATTTGATTCTTAGTTATATATTGGAGAGTAGGACTCTTTTTTCTCCTGTTATATGCTCTGGTGAGGAATCTTGACGTAATAATTTATTCTACTCTTCTTCCCACTCAAAAAAGATTTAGGATCACGCGGATATTTTTGGAATCTATATGATGCCGATGTGACCGAGTTCTGTCTTGGTGCCTCCTATTTTTTTGAGTTGCAGGGGAGTTGAGCTCAAGGGGATTCTCGAGCACATCGTTATCATTCAGATTTCTGAGTATCTCACAACGAAGGATGTTCGTAATTGCTTCAATTCTAGTAGTGGCGAGATAACCCCGATGTCCCCAGTACTGGTGCAGATTGTTCGGGAGTACTGCCATACTTTGTATCGTTGTGATCACGAGGGTCTGTTGTAGATGAAGGTCCGAGATTCTGGTTGTGTGTTGACGGATGTGATACAGGTGACGGGTTAGTATAGGAGTTGTGTGATTATTACTCCTTGTATCCGTGGACCAGAATGCATGACCAGATATTTCGGGAATTCATAGGTGGGAATTCAAGTAGTTGCTTATAGGACAATCTTCCAACAAATGCATGATGTTAGGTTGAGGTTCGACATCTAGTGGATTCGTTTGTTGACGGTCGACTTACAGCGGTACATGTTGTGTCTTAAAGAGTCCCTGTAGCTTGCTACGACTCGGGGACGCTTCGTATGTCGGCTGCACTGCCTTGCACCTGATGGCTACTGTATGGTTCGAGCCGGTGCGATCCTGTCCACAAAAATATCGGACGAAATCTTTCTCATGAGTTTGTTCTGGCTAATTGCAAGCCGCACCCTTTGTTTTGTTGGAATACGGTAATTCAAGTTGCTTCGATGTCAAGTGGTGATTTCAGATCTTTCCTAACAGGTGTTCTCATATTTTTATGTGAGAATGCAAATTCTTTTGTTCGTTCAATTGTCGTATCAATTTTTGACAACCGGAGTCATCTTATCAAATCCATTCAACCGGTGTGCTTCTCTGCTACTGAATTCAATCCTCTCTAATTTTTTGCAGATCATTCTCTCAATTCTTACCGGAGTTTATCTAATATGTCCCAAGTTGTCTTTGTTTTTCCCGCCCTCCCACCCTTTTCTTCAGTGATTGGATTTTCATCCAAGAGTTTTCTTTTCATTGTGTTTCCGCTGTTTGTTCTTTTCTCTCTTACCCGGTGATTCATTGTGAAGATTCTCAGCAGATTCGTGTCATATTTATTCATTCTTGTCATCCTTACCGGTGCATTTAATTCAGCTATCCGTGTTCATCATATCCTAATTATCCTTGTAATTCTTTTTCATGTTGGAGATTCTTTCAGCCTATCTTGGTTATTCATTCCTCTCTTTTCATCCGGAGTGTTGAAGATATCTCGGAAGTTTTGTGTTTTCAATTCTTTTAATTATTTCGAGGTTCTCAACCTCATCAACTTCTCTTCATAACGGTGCAATATCTCTCTTCCAAGTAATCTTTCCAACGGTGGTTTCGTTGAGTGGGCCCATAACCCACAGGTTCTTTCCCAGGATCTTTCCTGGCTCTTTTAATTTTTCCCGGAGATCCGTAATTATTTTAAACTATGACGTAAGCATGAATTTCATCACTCATATTACTTCTTCAAGATCTATTTGAGTTAATTCTCATATTTGGCTCAATCTTGCATTCTTCTTTATTCCGGAGTGTCTCAGCTATTCTTGGTGTTATTCCTCGTCATCGTTCTCAGCTTGCAAATTCGGAGGAGTGTTTCTCTCAAATCTTGGTTCATTCTCTTGGAGATTAATCATTTCAGCTTGGTGCCATCATCTTAATTGTTCCAATCATGAGTAATCCCTTTCTTGCGATCCGGTGCATTTCTGAGTTGTTTTATTTCTCGTTCCTCCGAAGGCCATCATTTCAGAAGACTTCTTCGTTCTCAGCTTTCAGCTTTCGTTCTCTAATTCTTCTCAATTGTTGTCTCTTCGTTCGTCTCTCAGGTGGCTTATGATCTCTTCATTCTCATGTATCTCCATTAATTCGTAGTGTTCCCATTTAATTGTGAATTCTTACCGGTGCTTCCTTCGTTTATACTTCAAGTGGTGCTTATCTCTCTATTTCTTCAAGGTTCTTTCAAGTAGAATAAGTTGTATGCTAGATCCGTTGCTTGTCATCAATTTAACTTGATGAAGGACAAGCATAACATAATTCTTATTCTTGTTCGTAGTATTTTGAATTCTTCTTCCGGAGTGTCTCATGGTATCAATTCTTTTCTCAAGTGCCTATCTTTCTTTTCCGGAGTTCCAAGTTTTATCAAGTATCTCTTTGTGAAGCTTCATCTAAGTCTTGGTAAGGTCATAATCTTATTCTTTTCTACCTTGATATTCTTGCATCATCCTTTTCATACGAAGGCTCATCATGCTGGTTCTTCAAGGATGTGATTTTTTTTCTCAATGTCTTCTTCAAGATTCTTGTTGGAGAACCTCAAGTATCCTTTCTCTTGCATTTATATGTGCAATTGTTCTTCTTTTATCCTTTGAGGTGGTATTATATCATTCTTGTTAGTGTAGGACTTTCGAAGAGATTTCCTTTCAAGAATGAGATAATTAAACCCACCAATTCTTTGATCATGAGATATTTTCAACCCATGATTTCTTCATTGAGCTATCTTGGTTTGGATTTCACCTAAAGCGTTTCCTATGGATTGTTGCTATCATGGTGCTTGTCATTAATCCAAGTTCTCAATGTATCCTCTTGGTGTAAGAAATTGTTCATATCTTGTTTCTCCTAATCAATCCTTGTTTCTGTTAGTGGTTGGTTGTCACTACATTAGTTTGTAAAGGTTTCCATAAGCCCACTACTATCTTGTTCTTTTCGTTGTTGTTTTTCCAACAACTTCGTTCAATTCTTCATGCAAGGATGCTTGCCAAGTTCATTTGAGGTAGTAGTTGTCATTCTCTCTTCATTCTCTTCTTTTGTATGAGCTAGTTCCTATTCTATTGTTACGGAGGCATTGTGATGTTGCTCTTTTGGGTCTATTATGTCGTTTTATCAAGATCATGGTGCTCCCTTGTTCTATTTAGTTGTTTGTTGTGAATATTGTCTAATTCTCCTACCTTTTCGAATTTTTTGTCCCATTTTCCTACCGAAGTGCTCCCGATATTTTCCGTGAATTCTTGCTTCTTTCTCATATCATTCCTCATCTCTTTGCTACCTTCAAGGATCGTTGGTTTCACTCGTTTGTCAAAGAAGCGACTAATTTTTTTACCTCTTGTTGTTTCTCATCCTCTCCCCCTTTTATTCTTGGATCTCGGGGTGAGATCCTCTTGTAGTGTAGGAGAGTTGTGACAGCCCGATGCCGATGATCCAGAAGATTCCCCTTCTATTCCGTTTTCATTGTGTGTCTATTTTCTTTTGTCACATCATCATTGAATCATGCGCATCATCGGCATTGCATCGGCATCCCGTTGCCGCCAGTTTTCAAACTTGCATCCGTTGTTAGTTGCCAGTTCTCATCGTTGTCCGTTGTGAGCCCGACCGCACTCGCACGCGCCGGCGGCATCGTCGAGATCTTGTTTTCAAAAGTGTGCGTAAAACTTTCTCTGATTGGGTTGAAATTTGATATGAGGTCTTATTTAGATATAGGTAGGCCGCCTGTCAATTTTCGTCGCGATCGGAGTCCATCTGATACCCGAACGGTCGACCGTAGCGGCACCGTCTCAGGTCTATCGTCGGACGTTTTATCGGTGTTCTAAAATACGTTGTCGGGTGACCGTTCTCCCTCTCATCCCCGCCTAGCCCCTCCACACAGTGCACCGACCCTACGCGCAGCCTACTCGGAAAACCTCCCGAAACCCGAACCGGGTGCTCGTAACCGTTGGGTCCGGATCAACTCTGTTTTACCCTAAACCGTCTCCGGTTTGTCAACTGGACTCCCTAACCCAGCTATTTCTGACCGTCCGATTTAATCGGAGGGTCCAAAACCCCTAATCCTAGCTAACCTAAAATATATAGACGTTCCCTAGTCTATTTTGGAAAACCCTAAAATCTAGGAGCTTTGTCCCATCGAGCCGCCGCCACCCCACCTAATTTTTTTCCCATCACGCAAGCGTAGCATCTCCCACCTCGGGATCCCAGATCCAATCTGTAGCCAACCCCGCAGGCCGCTCGATCCAGAGCTCCCTGCGCCTCGACCTCGCCCTACGTGAGAGCTGAGCCACCGGACGCATCCGTCGCCCGCAGCTCCCAACGTCCGTCGCCTCCATGTCGTGTGAGCAGGCCGTACCCGACCAGCCAACCTGAGCGCAAGAGCGAGCATGGCCTCGTCCCGTGCCTCCCAGGAGCCTCTCCTCTCGAGCTCCCGTGCGCCCGAGACCGACGGCATAAGCCGCCTGCGAGCTTCACCGACGAGCAGGCACCCGGGTCGCCCCTGCTCCTTCTCTCTTCTCTCTTCCTTCTATTCCTCTCTCTGGTTCTCTCTCTGTCTCTCATCTCTCTCCTTCATTTCTTATCTACAGACCTCCATGGCCGCCGCCCCAAGGAGCTCGCCCTCGGTCGGTCTCGTGACACCAGCCGCCTCCACCACCGGGAATGGAACCGCAACGCCAAGGCCGTCTGGATCTGAATCGAGCTCGCCTCCCTGCCCCATCCATGTCGCCCCGTCGCCCACCCTGGAGCACCCCTGCTGGTGTCTCTGTTCTTCAGGGAAACGAGCAGAGCCAACACCGCGTCCAGCTGCTCGCCCCGTCGCTGTTGGTTCGCGTTCGTAGCTCAACGTCGGCCTTCTCCTCGTTCCCAGGCATCGGGTCTGGAGGGCCCCCATCTCTCTCGCCCGTTCACAGTACAGCCATGGCCGTCGGCCTGTTGATTTCCCCTCTGTGAGAACCTCCATCCCGATCTAAAATTCAGTCTTTTGTTCTATATCCGTTTTGTAAGTACATGTTGTTTATATTGTGTGCTATTTCTATCAACGCAAAGGCCGCCAATCGAGTTGGCTAGCGCAGCCACTCCAGTCCCAGCGAGACCCGGGATCAAATCCCAGCGAGCGCAGTTGCTACTTGCTCAATTAAGTTTGAGCTGCCACATAGCACATTAACCTGGCCGGTGGGACTGGTCAACGCAGCACCCAGCATGCATGGGGTCTTGGGTTCAAATCCCAGCTGTGCTACCCCATATTATTTTACCTTGTTTTTTTGTTGTTGTTGTTGGCGCTAGGGATTTTAAGAATTTCAGAAGACCATTGATTTTGAAACGTTTATAACTTTTAAATGATGCCTCTTATGCAATTCGTAGATAAGTAAACATGTAGAATTTCGCGTAGATTAATATTTCCAAGTCTCATGCATAATAAAAACTGTTTAGTGTGCTGTTTGCATCGGTTGCGTGTCGACGTGTTGAAAACAGTTTAGGTCGTAACTATTTGTCCGTAGATCCGTTGGAGATGTGCCATATATGTAATTGGACCAAAACGACGAGTAGAATCACGTGAACAACTTTGTTTTGCCGTCTAACAAACCGAAAATGTGATTAGGACAAATCTGGACAGAATTAGAATTTAACGCGTGGGGTCATTTCGGAGATGCTATATGACGTTTCCGGCCTCATTTAAAATGCCTAGCTAGGTAGATTAATTTGTGCTTCACCGTCGTGCCATGTTTAACAACATTTAATATTGCCGTGTATCAACTCGGGATAGAACTAAATAATTAACGTGGAGTTTCGTCAATATGCAACTCGTTGCATATTGAACTTCACTTAATGTGTAGTGTCTGTTTGTGTGAATTGTCATGCCGTGACTTGCATGTATTCCGCTGCTCATGCATCATATGTGTTGTGCATCGTGTGGTGAATCTCGTGTGTTGATTCTTGTTTCCGGTTTGCCTCGTCTCGATAGAGTTCCGCAAGCGTGTCGGATTGTGAGGACCCGTTCGACTACATCGGTTCGTCTGCTTCATGGAGTCTTTCTTCTTCCAAGCGGGATCTCAAGCAAGATGACCATTTCCCCGGATACCATTACTATCATTGCCATGCTAGTTTTTATCACTTCTATCGTTTATGTCTTGTTGCCTACCACTTGTTAAATACCAGCCTATCAACAATGCCATGAAACCTTCAAGCTATTCGACCTAGCAAACCACTGATTGGCTATGTTACCGCTTGCTTAACCCTTTGTTAGCATTGCTAGTTGCAGGTGCAATTGCTAAAATGTGAAAGCATGGGTTCCTTGTTATATCACCATATTAAATTCTATTTAATTTAATGCACCTATATACTTGGTAAAAGGTGGAAGGCTCGGCCTTTCTAGCCTGGTGTTTTGTTCCACCTTTGCCCCCTTAGTTTCGGCTACCGGTGTTATGTTCCATAATTGAGCGCTCCTAACACGATTGGGGTTGTTATGGGGACCCCCTTGATAATTCATTTTAGATTAAAGCTGGTCTGGCAAGGCCCAACATTGGTACTACATTTGCCTAATAACCTAATAAAATTGCATAGGGACTTTCCGGACACCGAGGATTCCACTAGGGGATTCCGGTGATGCTTTGGGTAATCTCAGAGTTGAGGTTTTCCACTAGGGAATCCGACGAGATCGCGAGCTTCGTGATTGAGGATTTGTATGCGGCCTGTCGTAATTTGTGATGGACTAGTTGGAGCACCCCTGGAGGGTTAAATCTTTTTGGAAAGCCGTGCCCGCGGTTATGTGGCAACGTGGAAACTTTGTCTAACACTGGTTCCAGATAACTTGAAGTTAAGTTAATTAAAATATGCCAACTGTGTGCGTAACCGTGACTGTCTCTTTCGCGATTTCTTACTCCGATCGAGGACACGGTGGGGTTATGACTGACATAGGTAGGTGTTCAGGATCATTCATTTGATCATCAGTAGTTCACGTCCGCTATGCGTAGATCTTCCCCCTCTTATTTCTTGTACTCGTAAGTTTAGCCACCAAATATATGCTTAGCCGCTGCTGCAACCTCACCACTTAACCAGGCCTCACCCAATAAGATTTCCTAGTCTTGATACCTTTGGAAATGAGATTGCTGAGTCCCTTGTGGCTCACAGATTACCACAACACCAGTTGCAGGTACAGGTAAAGGTTACTTGACGCGAGCGCGTTGATTGTTCATTTGGAGTTACTTCTTCTTCTTCTTCATCGATCTAGGATGGGTTCCAGGACGGCAGCCTGGGATAGCAAGGATGGACGTCGTTCTTATTTTCTTGTTTGTTTTCGTCCATAGTAGGACCCTGCTCTTACTCTTGATGATTATGTATTGTACTGATGTGACTCTGATGTAGCTTGTGGCGATTGTAAGCCAATTCTATTATATATATCTCCTTTTCAGTACATGTACTTGTAACGATATCCATTCTTGCGACACCACGAGATGCGCTTCTATCGCTGACGAGGCCCTCATGCCAAGTTGAGGATAGGGTCGCATCTTGGGCGTGACAGTAGCCCTTGCGGACTAAACGATGGTCCTGTCCATCGTTGTATGCGAATGACGGTCGAGCCCACACTCAGAACCATTCATACTTCGGCAAAAGCAGGTTTGCTGCTAAGACCCCAAGCGTGGAGGTTGTCCTCACTTGGGGTGGGTTTAGACTTAGGCAAAAACATGTTTGCATCTAAGGAATGATTGTCATGTTCATCTTGGCAGCCAAGTGAAGGTCATGCCCGCAGTCGGAACCGTTTATACTTAGGCGAAAGAAGGTTCACTGCTAAGTCCCTAAGCATGGAGGTTGTCCTCATTCGGGGTTGGTTTTATCTTAGGCGAATTATGATTTGCAACGAAGAAGTGAAGGTAGCCCTTGCGGACTAAAGATGGTCATATCCATCGTGGTATCCGAATGATGGTCAAGACCGCACTTGGAACTTTTTGTACTTAGGCTAAAGAAGGTTTGCTGCTAAGCCCCCGAGCGTGGAGGTCGTCCTCACTCGGGGTCGGTTTTAGTAGAGATAGGGAAGGATGTTTCACCGGAGTGAGAAGTTTGAAAAAAAAGGTGAAGAGGGAAAAGACTTTATTCGTCAAATCATTCGGAACTGTTACACGAACAAAGATACATCTTCTATGTATAGAACTTGCGGAGCAGATCCGCGTTCCAGGTTCTGGGCTCTTCCATCTCATTTTTGAAGTTGTAAATCCGATAAGGTCCATTGTGCAGGACCTTGGAGATTTCAAAGGGACCTTGCCATGGAGGTGCCAAATTTTTGGGCTTTTGCTGGTCCAATCGGAGGACCAGGTCACCCTCCTGGCAGGCTCACCCTATGACTTGTTGATCGTGGTAGCACCTCAAATCTTGTTGATATACCATGGACCAAATGAGGGCTAATTCTCTCTCTTCTTCCAAGAGATCCAGACTTTCTTGATGCACTACCTCGGCTTCAGCTTCATTGTATTACTCCACCTGGGGGAGTTGTCGCTTAAGTCACTTGGCAAAACAGCCTCAAATCCATAGAACATTAAGAAAGGGGTACGCTTGGCGGAACGATTCGGGGTCGCCTGCATGCCCCACATGATGGATGGCAGTTCTTCTACACATGCGTCTGCGGATACTTGAGATCCCACGTCAATTGGGGATTCAATCCTTGCAGTATCATACCATCACTCGCTCTGCTTGTCCATTCAACTATGGGTGAGCCAGAAAGGTGTAATTAACCCGAGTGGCGTGGGAATGGCAGAACTTGCGGAACTCTTTTGAGTCGAAATTGGATGCGTTGTCAGTGATGATATCGTGAGGAACTCCGAATCTGAAGATAATTTGCCAAATGAAGCTGATGGCAATTGTAGAAACCTGGCTTTTTATGGGCTTTGCTTCAACACACTTGGTGAACTTATCCATCGCTGCTAGTAGGTGGGTGAATCCTCTCGACCTAGTCCGTAAAGAGCCGACCATGTCGAGACCCCACAGGTCAAATGGCCAATTGAGAAAAATTATTTTCACCACGGATGTAGGATTGTGTGACTGATTCTTGTAGAACTGGCATCCGACGCATAGCTCGACGAGGTCTCTTGCTGTCTAATTGGCTCGAGGCCAATAAAAAGCCGCTCAGAAGGCCTTGGACACCGGTGTTTGAGAGGATGCATGATGACCATAGGTTCCCGAGTGAATCTCGTGCAAGATTTGCAGTCCTTCCTCCGGGGAAATGCTCTTCTTACTGACTCATGTAGCACTTTTCTTGTATAGTTTGTCTCCCATAACTTTGAAAGCTTTAGGCTACCGAACTATTCGGCGGGCTTCCTCCTTTTCTTCAGGGAGTTCTTGCCGGAGCAAGTAATCCAGATAAGGCAGAGTCCACTCGGGTGTAATGACCAACATCTCATGGACGAGGTCGACCATGGCTGGGACGTCGATTTCAGTCGGATTTGCCGAAACAACTGCGTGTGGGGCTTCTTTGTAAAAGGATCTTCTTTAACCGAGGGGGTGCATAAGTGTTCAAGGAACATGCCTTTTGGAATGGCTCGCCGAGTGGAACCGATCTTGTCCAAGTCGTCACACGCCAGATTCTTGGCTCGGGGCACATGGTGTAACTCTAACACGAAATTATTCTCTAGATTCCTCAATTTACTATGTTAAATTGCCATGGTTGGCTCCTAATGTCCCATTCCTACATCACATGATTGACAACAAGATCCTCGTTGCCGTAGACCATCAAAAGTCGGATACCGAGTGAGATGGCCATACCGAGCCCGTACAAGAGGGTTTTCTACTCGGCATCATTGTTAGACGAGACGAAGTGGATTTGGTGTATGTGGCTCAGTCGGTCTCCCCTGGGGGAAATGAGGACTACTCCAGCCCCCGAGCCATGGATCATCTTTCATCCGTTGAAGAACATATTACAATGCTCAGGGACACTAGGCGGTTGGCTGCTCTTTTTCTATCCATTCTGCCAGGAAGTCCACCAGGGCCAGAGACTTGATCGCCTTTTTCACTTCAAACTTGACCTCTAGCGGAAGGAGTTCAATCGCCAATTTGGCCACTCAGCTAGTGGCCTATGTGTTGTGCAGAATTTCCAATAAGGGGGCATTGCTGATAACTATGACCGAGTGATCTTAGAAGTAATGGACCACTTCTTCACGGTCAGGTAGATACCATAGACCAATTTTTGCTAATGAGGGTATCTTCTTTTGAAGGGTGTCAATACTTCTGAGATGTAATGGATGGGCATGTGAACCTTGTATGCTTTGCCTGCTTCCTCACACTCTACAGTGAGAACGGTGGTAACCACTTGCTAGTGGCTGCGATGTACATGAGTAAGTGCTCCCGGCTGCCCAGAGCAGCTAACACCGGCTAAGTAGAAAGCAAAACCTTCAGCTGGTCGAATGCGTTATGCGGTTTGTTAGTCCACTCGAAAATGTTAGATTTTTTTCATCAATAAGTTAAGGGGCAATGCCTTTCCGCCGAGTCTTGAGATGAAGCGCCTCAAAGCCGCAAGGCAACCTGTAAGACTCCGCACATCCTGGATGCGTTCTGGTCGCCTCATTTGGACTATAGCACCGATTTTATCGGGGTTGGCATCGATGGCTCATTTGGAAACAAGAAAACCGAGTTTGCCGGCTAGCACATTGAAGGTGCACTTCGCTGGGTCGAGTTTGATCTCGTAGTGCCATATGTTTGCACAAGTTTGGGTGAGGTTAGTAAGGAGGTCGGAATTTCCTCGACTTGACCACGTTGTCATCCATATAAGCCTCCACGTTTCGACCGATCTGTTCCTGTAAACACTTCTGGATCATACGCTAGAAAGTAGCCCGAGCATTTTTTAGACTGAATGGAAAGGTGATGTAGCAAAAACACCCGAATGGGTGATGAAGGCCTTTATTATTTCATCGGCTACAGACATTCGGATTTGCTGGTACCCAGAGTACACATCCAGGAACAACAGGCGTTCACATCCAACAGTAGAGTCTACAATCTGATCTATGGGAGGTTAGGGGAAATGGTCCTTCGGGCAGGCCCGATTGAGGTGCTTGAAGTCTATACACATTCGATTGAGGCCCGATCTCCTCGCATATCGCCTTGCATTTTTCCACGAAGGAACAACCCAAGTGTTCCTTAACGGGTTTAAACTTGGAGTTCACTTCGAGGCAGTGCTCAACCAACTACCTGGGAACACCCGACATGTTAGATGGCGTCCATGCGTAGATGTCCTAGTTCTCACGGAGGAACTCGATGAGATCGGCTTCCTATATGTTGTCGAGAAAGGTAGAGATGTTCGTCGTCGAGGCACTTAGATCATTGGGGCAAATGTGAACCTCCTTGGTCTCACCGCCCGACTGAAAGACGGACTCAGTAGACAGCCGCTTCGACCTGAGCAGGTCGGCAGTGTCCATCGTCTTCTTGTATCCCTCCAGTTAGACCGTGAGGACCTGTTCATTGGCAATCTTGCAACCCTGCTGGAGTTACTCCTTGATTATCTTCCTATTGCCGGTCACCGTGAACACGCCTTCGGCCGTGGCATCTTGAGTTTAAGATACACGTAGCATGGTCGGGCCATGAAACGTGTGTATGCAGACCTACCCAGGAGGCGTGATAGGCTCTTCGGAATTCGACCACCCCAAAGGTCAATGGATCCTTCATGTAATTATATTTGCTGCCGAATACGACCTTTAGGGCGATCTAGACAAGTGACTCGGCCTTCTTCCCGGAGATGACCGTGTGGAAATGCATGTTGCCCTTGCTCAGTTGGGACAATGGGATATCCATGGCCTTGAGTGTGTTGGTGTAGATAATGTTGAGGCCGCTGCCGCCGTCCACGAGGACCCTAAGCAGTCAGACCCCATTGACAACCGGATCGACAACCAGCGCCTGCCTCCGGGGGTGGAAATGTGGGCTCGATGGTCCGACTGATCGATGTGACACACGTCTTTGCCCAATGAAGATACCACATGACTGTCGAAACTATCATGTTCACCTCCCGATTGATGACCTTCAATCGGCTCTTACTCTCAACATCGGCAAAGATCATGAGGACCTTCTCAATGTTCGGATACCGAGGGGCATCCTCCTGATCATCCTCATCATCCTTTACCTAAGAGGGTCTCCACACATATCCTATCGGAGCAGGCAATAGTCTTGATCCATGTGCTTGGGGAGGATGGGATCTCCGTCATCATCATTCTTGGTGTGAATCGGGATGGCTGGTCCAGGAGCTTGCTCTTGGACTTGATTTTCTTCTTACCCGCCCAATCCTTCTTTTTCTTCTACTTGGATTTGTTTTGGCCTTCCCCTCAACAATATCGACTTCGGCCTTGCCTGATGCGTCAGCCTTCCCCTTCTGCTTCTTTCCCGTGATACCCCCCGAGTGAGGGGCATCTGTTGGGGAACATTGCATGGAAAACAAAAAAATTCCTACGCACACAACAGACCTATCATGGTGATGATCATCTATGAGAGGGGACATGAGATCCACGTACCCTTGTAGATTGCTAAGCGGGAAGCGTTAAGAAGCGCGGTTGATGTAGTCAAACGTCTTCGCGATCCAATCAAGATCCATCCCACGAACTTCGTCCCGGTCTAGTACCGAACGGACGGCACCTCCACGTTTAGCACACGTATAGCTCGGTGAAGATCTCTGTCTTCCTGATCCATCAAGAGGGGCGGAGAGGTAGCTGAATTCTCCAGCAGCGCGACGCCGTGACGGTGATGGTGGTGGAGCTTACTCCAGCAGGGCTTCGCCATGTCGTACTAATCTAGCTCCAGGGTGTCGAAGTTGTGGAGGGGCAGAGGGCTGCACTTTGACTTGAGTGCCAAAAGCCTCTGTCCCCTCCACTATATATAGGACGGAGGAGGGGGCGGCGCCCTAGGGAAACCCTAGGGTTTCGGCCGGCACAAGAGGGAGGAGGGAGGAGTCCTCCCCCTATTCCACTTGGAAGGAGGAGTCCTTCCTTCCCAAATTCGGATTGGCCCCTCTCCTTGCCTTTTCTTCCACTTAGGCCGACCTACGCCCTCTTGGGATGGCCACCAGCCCACTAGGTGCTGGTGCGCCACCCTTGGGCCCCTTCTGGTCTTCTCCCGGGTGAGTGGCCCCTCCCGGTAGAACTCCCGAACCCATTCGTCATTCCCGGTACTTTACCGGTAATGCCCGAAAACCTTCTCGAAGCCAAATTGACACTTCTTATATATCAATCTTCGTCTCTGGACCATTCCAGAAACCCTCATGTAGTCTGGGATCTCATGCGAGACTCTGAACAACATTCGGTTACCAACATCAACAATTCAGTGATACTGAGAGATCACCGAATCTTAAGTGTGCATACCCTGCGGGTTCGAGAACTATGTAGACATGACCGAGACACTCTCCAGTCAATATCCAATACCGCGAATTGGATGCCCATATTGGATCCTACATATTCTACAAAGTTATAATCGGTTGAACCTCTATGTCAAGGATTCATTTAATCCCGTATATCATTCCCTTTGTCCTTCGGTATGTTACTTGTGTGAGATACGATCGTCGGTATCCTCATACCTATTTCAATCTCATTACTGGCAAGTCTCTTTACTCGATCCGTAATAGAAGATCTCGTGGCTAACTCTTTTGTCACATTGCTTGCAACGCTTGTTTGTCATGTTGTATTACCAAGTGGGCCCCGAGATACCTCCCCGTCATACGGAGTGACAAATCCTAGTCTTGATCCATGCCAACGCAACGGACACCTTCGGAGATACCTATAGTGCACCTTTATAGTCACCCTATAAGATTGCGACGTTTGATATACACAAGGCATTCCTCCGGTGACAGTGAGTTACATGATCTCATGGTCATAGAAATGTATACTTGACATGCAGAAAACAATAGCAACAAAATAACACGACCACATGCTACGTTTATAGTTTGGGTCTTGTCCATCACATCATTCTCCTAATGATGTGATCCCGTTATCAAGTGACAACACTTGTCTATGGCTAGGAAACCTTAACCATCTTTGATCAATGAGCTAGTCAATTAGAGGCTTACTAGGGACTGTGTTTTGTCTACATATCCACACATGTATCTATATTTCCATTCAATACGATTATAGCATGGATAATAAACATTATCTTGAAACAGGAAATATATTAACAACTATTTTATTATTGCCTCTAGGGCATATTTCCAACAGTCTCCCACTTGCACTAGAGTCAATAATTTAGTATCACATCTCTATGTGATTTACAATGTAACAAATTTAACACCCTTAAAGTTCGGGTGTTGGTCATGTTTAGCTCATGGAAGAGGCTTAGTGAGCGGGTGTGCAACATTCATAGCCATGTGCACTTTGCAAATATTTATGTCCTCCTCCTTGATGTACTCGCGGATGGCATTGAAGTGTCGTTTTATGTGTCTGATCCTCTTGAGAAACATTGGTTCCTTGGCTAGAGCAATGGCACGAGTGTTGTCACAGAATAGATTTATTGGATCCAGTGCGCTCGGCACAACTCCAAGATTTTTCATGAACTGCTTCATCCACACAACCTCCTTAGCCACCTTTGAGGCAGCTATGTACTCCGCTTAGCATGTAGAATTAGATACGATGCTTTGCTTGGAACTGCACCAACTTACCGCACCCCATTCAGAATAAATACATATCCGGTTTGAGACTTAGAGTCATTCGGATCAGTGTCAAAGCTTGCATCGACGTAACCCTTTATGAAGAGCTCTTCGTCACCTCCATAAACGAGAAACATTTCCTTAGTCCTTTTCAGGTACTTCAGAATATTCTTGACCGTTGTCCAGTGCTCCACTCCTAGATCACTTTGAAACCTGCCTGCCATACTTATGGCAAGGCTCACATCCGGTCTTGTGCACAACATTGCAAACATGATAAACCCTATGGCTGAAGCATAGGGGACGACACTCATCGTTTCTCTATCTCCTGTAGTTACTCGGCATTGAGTCTTACTCAACTTTATACCTTGTAACACAGGCAATAACCCCTTCTTGGATTGTTCCATTTTGAACTTCTTCAAAACTTTATCAAGGTATGCGCTTTTGAAAGTGCTATTAGGCGCCATGATTTATCTCTATAGATCTTGATGCCAATATGTAAGCAACTTCTCCGAGGTCCTTCATTGAAAAACTCTTATTCAAGTAATCCTTCGTGCTCCCCGAAAATTCTATATTGTTTCCAATCAGCAATATGTCATCCACATAGAATATTACTAACTCTATAGAGCTCTCACTCACTTTCTTGTAAATACAAGCTTCTCCAAAAACTTATATAAACCCAAACGCTTTGATCGCCTCATCAAAATGTTGATTCCAACTCTGAGATGCTTGCACCAGTCCATAACTGGATCGATGGAGCTCGCATACTTTGTTAGCACTCCCTGGATCGATAAAACCTTCGGGTTGCATCATATACAACTCTTCCTTAGAAACCCGTTAAGGAACGCCGTGTTGACATGCATCTGCCAGATTTCATAATCGAAAAATGAAACTATTGATAACTTTATTTGGATGGACTTAAGCATCACGACGGGTGAGAATGTCTCATCATACTCAACTCCTTGAACTTGTGAAAATCCCTTTGCGTCAAGTCGAGCTTTATAAATGGTTACATTACCGTCTGTGTCCGTCTTCTTCTTAAAGATCCATTTGTTTTGATGGCCTTTCGACCTTCAGGTAATACCTCGAAAGTCCATACTTTGTTTCCATACATTGATCCTATCTTGGATTTTATGGCCTCTAACAATCAGTTGAAATCTAGGCCCACCATTGCTTCTCCATAATTCGCAGGCTCATTGTTGTCTAACAACTTGAATCTGAGATAGAAGGTATACCCAACTGTCTCTTTTGGGTAGCCTATGAAGACGCACTTTTCCACGTTGGGTTCCAGCTTTTCAGGCTGAAGCTTTTTAACATAAGCATCACATCCCCAAACTTTAAGACACAACAACTTTGGCTTCTTGCCATACCATAGCTCATATGATGTCGTCTCAACGGATTTTGATGGTGCCCTATTTAAAGTGAATGCAGTTGTCTCTAATGCGTAGCCCCAAAATGATAATGGCAAATCGGTAAGAGACATCATAGAACACACCATATCTAATATAGTATGATTATGACGTTCGGACACACCATTACGCTGTGGTGTTCCAGGCGGTGTCAACTATGAAACAATTCCACGTTGTCTTAAGTGAGCACCAAACTCGTACCTCAGATACTCACCTCCTCAATCAGATCGTAGGAATTTGACCTTATTTTTACAATGATTTTCAACTTCACTCTAAAATTGTTTGAACTTTTCAAACGTTTTAGAGTTGTGCTTCATCAAGTAATTATAACCATACCTACTCAAATCATCTGTGAAGGTGAGAAAATAACGATATCCATCGTGCGCCTCTATGCTCATCGGTCCGCACACATCACTATGTATGATCTCCAACAAGTCACTTGCACGCTCCATTGTACCGGAGAACGGAGTCTTAGTCATTTTGCCCATAAGACATGGTTCACATGTGTCAAGTGATTCAAAATCAAGTGACTCCAAAAGTCCATCAGCATGGAGTTTCTTCATGTGTTTTACACAAATATGACCTAGGCGGCAGTGCCACAAGAAAAGGGCGCTATCATTATCAAATCTACATCTTTTGGTCTCAATGTTATGGACATGAGTGTTATCACTATCGAGATTCAATATGAACAAAACCTCACATTGGGTGCATGGCCATAAAATATATTACTCATATAAATAGAACAACCATTATTCTCTGACTTAAATGAGTAACCGTCTCGGAATAAACAAGATCCAGATATAATGTTCATGCTCAACGCAGACACTAATTAACAATTATTTAAGTTCACAAACTAATCCCGATGGTAACTGAAGTGAGATCGTGCCGACGGCGATCGCATCAACCTTGGAACCATTTCCCATGTGCATCATTACTTCATCCTTCGCCAGCCTTCGTTTATTCCGCAGTTCCTGTTTCGAGTTGCAAATGTGAGCAACATAACCGATATCAAATACCCAGGCACTACTACGAGAGCTGGTGAGGTACACATCAATAACATGTATATCAAATATACCTTGTTTGGCGTTGGCCGCCTTCTTATCGCCAAACACTTGGGGTTGTTCCGCTTCCAGTAACCAGTCCCCTTGCAATGGTAACACTTAGTATCTGGCTTAGGTCTAGCCTTGGGTATCTTCGTCGGAGGGGCAACATCTTTGCCACTCTTCTTTGAGTTACCCTTCTTCCCTTTGCCATTTTTATTGAAACTAGTGGTCTTATTGACCATCAACACTTGATGCTCTTTCTGGATTTCCGACTATGCGACTTTCAGCATTGCAAACATCTTGGCGAGTGACTTAATCATCCCTTGCATGTTATAGTTCAATACAAAGCCTTTGTAGCTTGGCGCCAGTGACTGAAGAACTCTGTCAGTGATAGCCTCTGGTGGGAGAGCAATTCCCACCTCAGCCAGACGGTTGGAGTACCCAAACATTATGAGCACATGTTCACTCACATACCCGTTCTCCTCCATTTTGCAAGCATAGAACTTATTGGAGGTCTCATACCTCTTGATCCGAGCACTCTTCTCAAAGATAAACTTCAACTCATGAAACATCTCATATGCTCCATGACGTTCAAAACGTCTTTGAAGTCCCGGTTCTAAGCCATGCAAAACTGCACATTGAACTAACGAGTGGTCATCCTTGAGCGTCAGCCAGACGTTCATAACTTCAGGCAACGCAGGTTGGGGTGGTTCATCACCTATCGGTTCATCAAGGACATATGACTTTTGGGCGGCCTGAAGGATAAGCCTCAGATTATGGGTCTAGTCAACAAATTTGCTTCCATCATCTTTCAACTTAGCTTTCTCTAGGAACGCATTAAAATTTAGGGTTGTTACTCCGCGAGCCATTGGTCTACAACATAAGATTTTGCAAAGATTACTTAGACTATGTTCAAGACAATTGAGTTCATATAATCATATTACTAATAAACTACCACTCAAATAGACATCCCTCTAGTCATTCGAGTGGCGCATGATCCAAATCCACTAACTCAAGTACGATCATCAGGTGAGTTGAGATTAGTTTCAATGGTGAATATCTCCATGTTCATCATATCAACTATATGATTCATGCTTGACCTTTCGGTCTCTTTTGTTCCAAGGCCATGTTTGTACATGGTAGGCTCGTCAAGTTTAACCCGAGTGTTGCGCGTGTGCAACTGTTTTGCACCCGCTGTATGTGAACATTGAGTCTATCACACCCGGTAATCACGTGGTGTCTTAAAATGTCGAACTGTTGGACCGATGCACAGTCGGGGAAAACACAATTTTATCTTGAAATTTTAGTGAGGGATCACCTTATAATGCTACCTTCGTCCTAAGCAAAATAAGGTGCATAGAAGGATTAACATGACATGCAAGCATAAGTGACATGATATGGCCATGAATTTGTGCTTCTTGATCTCCATCAGCAAAGCACCGGCATACTTTCCATTGTCACCGGCGCCACACCATGATCTCCATCAGTGTGCTTCCATCGGGGTTGTCGCGCCAACTATGTAGTTACCACTAAAGCTACTACTAGGGATAAATAAAAACAGCACCAAGCACAAAAAATAATTAAAGACAACCCTATGGCTCGTGCCGGTTGCGGTAGCAACGACGTGCAAGTCAATATTTAACTATTACAACATGATCATCTCATACATCCAATATATCATATCATGGCTTTGGCCATATCACATCACATGCATACCCTGCAAAAACAAGTTAGACGTCCTCTAATTTGTTGTTGCAAATTTTACGTGGCCGCTATCGGTATCTAGTTGATCGCATCATACTTACGCAAAGCCACAACGGTGATATGAAAATTGCTATTTAACCTTTTCCAAGGACCGCCTCGGTCACATCAAATTCAACTAAAGTTCAAGAAACAGACACCCGCCAGTCATCTTTATGCAACAAGTTGCATGTTAGTATATGAAACTGGTCTCTCATAAGCGTGTTGGTCCGGGCCGCTTCAATCCAACAATACGGCTGAATGAAGAAAATACTAAGGAGTCCAGCAAGTTGAACATCAACGCCCACAACCTAGCTCATGATGCCACTGTTGGGAATGTTGCATGGGAAACAAAAAAATTCCTACACACGCGAAAGACCTAGCATCGTGATGATCATCTACGAGAGGGGAGATCAGATCCACGTACCCTTGTAGATCACTAAGCGGGAAGTGTTAAGAAATGCGGTTGATGTAGTCGAACGTCTTCGTGATCCAATCACGAGCCGTCCCACAAACTCCGTCCCGATCTAGTACCGAATGGATGGCACCTCCGTGTTCAACACATGTATAGCTCAGTGAAGATCTCCGCCTTCTTGATCCAGCAAGAGGGGCGAAGAGGTAGATGAATTCTCCTGCAGCGCGATGGCATGACGGTGATGGTGTTGGAGCTTACTCCGGCAGGGCTTGGCCGTGCCGGACTAATCTAGCTACGGGGTGTTGAAGTTATGGAGGGGGAGAGGGATGCACTTTGGCTTGAGTGTCAAAAGCCTCTGTCCCCTCCACTATATATAGGAGGGAGGGAGGGGAGACACCCTAGGTAAACCCTAGTGTTTCAGCCGGCGCAAGAGGGAGGAGGGAGGAGTCCTCCTCCAATTCCACTTGGAAGGAGGAGTCCTTCCTTCCCCTATTCGGATTGGCCCCACTCCTTGCCTTTTCTTCCACTTCGGCCGACCTAGGCCCTCTTGGGCTGGCCACCAACCCACTAGGGGCTACTGCGCCACCCTTGGGCCCCTTTGGTCTTCTCCCGGGTGAGTGCCCCTCCCGATAGAACTCCAGAACCCATTTGTCATTCCCGGTACTTTACCGGTAATGCCCGAAAACCTTCCGGAGCCAAATGGACACTTCCTATATAACAATCTTCGTCTCCGAACCATTCTGGAAACCCTCTTGACGTCCAGGATCTGATCCGGGACTCTAAACAACCTTCGGTTACCAACATCAACAATTCAGCTATACTGAAACATCAGCGAACCTTAAGTGTGCAGACCCTCCAGGTTCGAGAACTATGTAAACATGACCGAGACACTCGTCGGTCAATATCCAATAGTGGGACCTGGATGCCCATATTAGAGCCTACATATTCCACGAAGATCTCATTGGTCGAACCTCTATGTCAAGGATTCATTTAATCTTGTATATCATTCCCTTTGTCCTTCGGTATGTTACTTGTCCAAGATACGATCGTCGATATAATCATAACTATTTCAATCTTGTTACTGGCAAGTCTCTTTACTCGTTGTGTAATACAAGATCACGTGGCTAACACTTCAGTCACATTGCTTGCAAGGCTTGTTTGTGATGTTGTATTACTGAGTGGTCCCGAGATACCTCTCCGTTATACGGAGTGACAAATCCCAGTCTTGATCCATGCCAACTCAACGGACACCTTCGAGATACGTGTAGTGCACCTTTATAGTCACCCAGTAATGTTGCGACATTTGATACACATAAGGCATTCCTCTGGTGCCAGTGAGTTACATGATCTCATGGTCATAGGAATGTATACTTGACATGCAGAAAACAATAGCAACAAAATAACACGATCACATGCTACGGTTATAGTTTGGGTCTTGTCCATCACATCATTCTTCTAATGATGTGATCCCGTTATCAAGTGACAACACTTGTCTATGGCTAGGAAACCTTAACCATCTTTGATCAATGAGCTAGTCAATTAGAGGCTTACTAGGGACAGTGTTTTGTCTACGTATCCCCACATGTATCTATGTTTCCATTCAATACATCTATAGAATGGATAATAAACGATTATATTGAAACAGGAAATATAATAAAAACTATTTTATTATTGCCTCTAGGGCATATTTTCAACAGCATCTGTCGGGCTCGTGGGACCGGGGTACCCAAGCCCGTCGGCCTACGACCCCATGTCCAACGCGCTGCATTAGACCAATTCAACCTTGTGGTAGGACGGCTAGCAAGACCCTCGCAACGGCCCTCGCCTCCTGAGGCAAGCACAATAGGACTGTCACCATGGACCACGAGAATCACCCACTCTAAGGATGCGTCTTGAGGCCTCCCCTGAGGCCCTCACGGGGCGGGCTCATCAAGGGCGACCAGGCAGGGTCCCGTGACCCTGGATCTTCACGTGGGTGACACAGGCTGCGCAGGCGGCGCAGGAGCAGTGTCAGCGGGCACAGACAAGGAGGCTTTTCACTTTCATGCTAAGGAAGCAGGGCCAGCTAGCGGGGTCCCAAAGCAACCCCCAAAGGTTTCCCATTTGGTGGAAGAGGACCAAGGCTGGAGGCTCGGCACGACGAAGGTCACCCCCGAGCCCATCGATGTGCCATGACGAAGAGCTTTGGCAGGAAAAGACCACTTTTGTCAGGGTGTAGTGCAGTCCTATCTCCTTTGAAAATGGCCGTTGTGGCAACCCTGCCCGCCCAGTGTGTGTTTTGGGGGGGAGAGGAACAAGGACAGTATAAAGGAGAGGCCCAACCTCCGTAGCAAGGATCCATCATCTCCACTAGGGCGATAACCCCCTTTTGTACTCGTTTCCAACCTCAAGCAATCTAGACAAGCAGGAATAGGCTTTTGCACCGGAAGGTGGCCTCAACCGGGATAAACTGCACGTGCGTTCTTGTTCGTCTTCCTTGACTTGAGCCATTAGAGAGTCACCGTGAAGTTGTGAGGTAGAACAGTGTAGGAGAGCGAGCGCACCCTATAGTTTGAACCTTTATGGGTCTACGGAGCCTCGATTCCGACATTTGGCACGCCACATAGGTGTGAGCAGCCATTCTCCGGCTCTAGTTTGGGCCACAGCTTCACCGACTCCATGGTCGACACCCACCGTCCGTGCGCCGAGCATGCACCAGCTCAGTTCACTCGTGCCGCTGCCTTCAGTGACCACACTGCCCGGGAGCGGCGAGCTTCCTCCTCGTGCCTTCCCGAGAAGGGGGACGGCGGCCGCACAACGGCCCCTCCCTCATGCCGGCCTCGGACAGGCGAACGCCCGTGCTGCGCTACTCGGGGCACCCAGGTCTCTCCTTCCTCAACCGACGGACGTTGGGCCGTGCACCGAGCAGGGCCGATGCATCAAACCCATAGGCATTGCCGGAGGGGCCAGGGTGCCTCCTCTGCCGCCATGTTCCTTGTTGCCGTGCACGGGGGGTATGGAGCGTGGCCCCGAGAGCGTTGGCCCAGGCGGGCGTTGGCATGACGCTCCCCCGGTGGGGTGGCACCATGGCGCGCCGGGGCCGACGTGCGGTGGCATGTATCCTAGGTGGAGCCTAGGCCCGAGACGATGGCCGACACTCCAAGTTTTCCTTCCGCGGGGCTTGCACTTCCCTCACAGGGCGAGAAAGCATGCGACTCCTAAGGATAGTGCCCCGGCCTGGTGGGGCGTTGCACGATGCCACCTTCAACACGGGGGACCACCGTGGGACTACGGTTGCCGCGGGCGTTCTCCCCATGGTGTGAACCCCCACCATCAGTGGTGTCGCTGTCACCAAGACCCTCATCGACAGGAGCGTCAGTCTGAACATCATCTTCGTCGCGGATTTTGAGGCGCTTCAGGTGCCTTATAGCTGGCTCAAGCCTACTGGGCCCTTCTTGGGGGGTGGTCGATGAGATGGCGGCCCCTCTGGGCCAGGTCCGTCTCCCCATCACTTCGATACCCATTCCAAGTACCACACTGATCTCATCGATTTTAATGTGGTGCACATCAGCCTCCCATACAATGCCATCCTAAGGCAACCCTTACTCGCCAAATTTATGGCGGCGACCCATCCAGGGTACAACATCGTCAAGATCCATGGCTACGGCAGCGTCCTGACTGTCAAATGGGATGAGAGGGACACGCTAAGCTGCCTTAGGCATTCGTGCAAAGCCGAGGCGATTGAGTGCCCAGTTGATGGGGGTGAGGCAATATCTCTTGACAGCATTCCCGAGGTGGCCCCAGTGAGAATGAAATTGTAGTTCTCATAGGACCAGACCAATCCGAAGAAGGTCCCATTGAATGACAGCAACTCAAGCCCCACCTTCATTGTCCCCATCGACCTTCCACCGGAGCAAGAGAGCATGCTCATTGCCTTCCTCAGGGCGAACGCAGTCGTGCTCACATGGAAGGCGACCAATCTAACCGGGGTGCCGACGAACGTGATCGAGCACCACCTGACGGTGTGCCCCAACACGCACCCCGTCATGCAGAAGTTGCAACGCCAAGTACCGAAAAAACAAGCTTCATTGTTCAGGAAGTATAGAAGCTGTAGGAGGCAGGGTCATTCGCGAGGTGCGCCTAACGGCGTGGCTTGCCAACCCTGTCATCGTACCCAAGAACGGTACAAAGGAGTGGATGTGCGTCGACTTCACCAAACTCAACAAGGCCTGTCCGCTGGACCCCTTCCTGCTCCCGCGCATCGACCAGATCATGGGCTCCATCGTGTCATGTGATTTGTTGTTCTTCTTGGACGCCTTCTTGGGCTACCATCAGATCAATATGGTAGTGGGGAATGTGAAAAAAACGCCTTCATCTCCCCTTGCGGAGTTTTCTACTATGTAAGCATGCCCTTCGGCCTTAAGAGCGCTAGTGCCACCTTCCAGCGGCAAATGTAGATCGCACTGGGGCCCCTGCTGGGAAGGAACACCGAGGCCTATGTCTATGACATCGTGGTTAAGACGCGTGAGGCCAGGACGCTCAACAAAGATTTGGAGGAGACTTTCACCAATCAACGCAAAGTCAACCTGAAGCTCCACCCTGACAAGTGCGTCTTTGGGGTAGCATCCGGCAAGCTCCTGGGCTTCCTCATATCACATCGGGGGATTGCAGTGAACCCGTAGAAGGTTAAGTCCATCGTACAGATGTGCCCTCCACAAACCCTCAAGGAGTGACAGAAGTTGGCGGATGCCTAGCCTCCCTCGGGCGCTTCATCTCAAGTTTGGCGCGCGGGTGTTGTCGTTCTTCAATTGGATGAAAAGGACGGATGCGGCCTTCGCGAACCTTAAGAGGTATCTCACAAGCCCCCTCGTCTTGGTCGTGTCACGACCCCACGAGTGCCTGCTGTTGTACCATGCGGTCACCCCACTGACAGCCAGCACGACCCTCGTGGTAGAGCACGAAGGACCCGCTCGCGTCAAGAAGCATCCGGCAGCCACCCAGAAGGTGTCACAAGAACATACACGGCCTCTGTCGGGGCCAAGCGTGGGCGCCCTAACTCTGGAAGACGTTCACTCTCAGGAGGCTACCCCCCTGGAAGACACCTCCCCTTAGTGGGTTGCCTCCCCTCAGGAGACTCCGGCGACCCATGGCACCACTCCTCCGAAAGTCCCCACAGCCTCGACCCCCGAGCACCTCGACGGATGCGACGATGACACCATGGTCATGGAGCACGTGGAGCACCCCGTATACTATGTCAGTATGGTGTTAAGGGATGTGTGCGAGCATTATGCCATGCAGGAGAAGCTCCTCCTCGCACTCCTCACCACCTCCAGAAAGTTGTGCCACTACTCCCAATCAAGATTGTCTCTGCCTATCCCCTGGAGCAAATTATGCCCAGCCCCAACACTGCTGGTAGGGTTGCCGAGTGGAACATCGAGTTACAAGCCTCCGAGCTGGAATTCTGCACCACCAGGGTCATCAGGGCGCAGCCCTGGCGTACTTCGTCGTGGAATGGATGGATCCGAGTGCAGAGGAGCACCATGAAGGTGAATCGTCCCTGCCAGGAGATGAAGCGCCCTGCGGTTGGGCACTGTGCTTCGACGGTGCTTTCTCCATGCACGGCGCAGGGGTTGGCGTGGTGCTCACCTCCCCAAAGCTTCTTTATGCCGTCAAGTTGTGCTTCCAACATGACATGAAGGTCTCCAATAACATTACAGAATACGAAGGCCTGTTCGCCGGTCTCAAGGCTGCCTCGACTCTCGGCATCAAACGTCTCGCTGTGACGGGATACTCCCATCTCCTTGTCACCTTCTCCAATAAGAAGTACAAACCCAAGGACTACCATATGGCGGTTTACCTAGAGGAGGTACATAAGCTCGATAAATGGTTCCTTGGTTTAAAATTGCAGCACATTCCACATGACGGCAATCAGGAGGTCGATGATATCGCCAAGCAGGCGTCACGCTGGGATCCCCAGCGCCCGGTGTCTTTGAAGAACGGCTCCTCAAGACATCGGATGTTCCGCTCATCACCGGCACAGCCACTGCCGAAGGGGCTGCCACCCGAGCCGCTAACATGCGCGCCGGAATGCGGCCCGCCCTCACGAGATCGGTTGTAGCTGGCGTTGGAGCTCCAATAGGGCAATTGGATCGCCGAGTTCAAAGCCTACCCACTTCAAGGTAAGCTCCCCGCAGAAGACGAGGGAGCAGAGCGCGTTGTCCGGCAGGCCACCGCTTACTACGTGCAGGATGAGGAGCTATACCGTAGGTGGCCCAATGACCTCTCGATGTGGTGCGTCTCAGAGAATCAAGGGCGTGAGTTGCTTGCCTATATCCACGGAAGGGATTGTGGGGGACCACTCCTTGTTGCGCACCCTCGTTGGTAAGGTGTTCCGCAGCGGCTTCTACTAGCCCACGGCGCTTCGCGATGCCGCTGAGCTGGTCTGGTCTTGTATGGCATGCCAGTTCCATGCCAAGGAGATCCATCAGCCCGGGAAGGGGCTACAGGCAATTCCTCTCTCCTGGCGCTTCGTGGTGTGGGGACTGGACATATTGGGCCCCTTCCCCCGCGTGGTCGGCTGATATCGCTACCTCTACATCATCGTCGACAAGTTCACCAAGTGGACAGAGGTCAAAGCCATCCGCACCATACCGGCCGTCTCGGCCTTTAGGTTTATCAAGGGCCTCCTATGTCGATTCTGCGTACCTGGGTCCCAATTCACAAGTGGTCTATTCAAGTCATAGTACACTAACCTTTGTACGTAGATATGCTATGCCTACATGGCACACCCGCACAGCAACAGCTAGGCTGAGTGCACCAACGTCGAGGTCCTCAAGGGCCTCAAGACCAAGAGCGTCAAGAGGAATCTTTAGGCTTGCGGAAAGTGATGGCTCGATGAGCTAAAGTCTGTGTTGTGGTCCATACGCACCACCGCGGACAAGCCCACCAGCGAGACACCCTTCTTCCTCGCCTACAGGGCTGAGGCGGTCCTCCCCGTGGAGCTTAAGTATGGTTCCCCGCGGGTGTTGTCATTTGATGAGGCGCATCAAGCCGACTCGCGGGAAGCCGACCTCCTCCTCACCAAGGGCCCACCGTCAGGCCGCCCTTCGCGACGCAAGATACTAGCAGGCCTTGCGGCACGACCACAGCCGTCATGTCCATCCTCATACCCTGGAGGTCGGGGACCTTGTCCTGAGGCGGGTCCTGTCTAGGGAGGGCCTTCACAATCTCTCGCCTATGTGGGAGGGGCCCTTCAGGATCGCCCATGTCTCCAAGCCTGGTGTCGCACACCTGGATATGGAGGGTGAGAGCACGGTGCCAAACGCTTGGAACATTTAGCACCTCCAGAAGTTCTCCGTGTAACACTCTCATTTAAGAATGAGTGGGCTATATATGCCTGGAGCCTCCTAAGTGGAAGCCCATGATGAGCCGCATTCTGGCCTCGGTGGAGGGCTCCCACCCATGCCCGAGTGTAAGTCCCTATGCTCCATGCTGACGGAATGACTGTCAAACCGCGACTATGACCACGTCCAACTGGAATCCCCTTGCATCGCGCTTGGGGAACGATCGAAGAAGATGCCCCACGGGCCGCAACTAACCTTGGGCTGATTCGTGCTACACACGGTAGTCACACTTCTTTTTTGCTAACCCGTGCGGGATACAACAGCTGTATTTCTTTCTAGGTTGACCAGTGATGGTTACGGCAACCGGTTTTCTTCCTTTCCTTTTTTACTTGTAAGCAAGCTCACCAGGCTGACCCGTGCTGGACACGGCAGCCGCACCTCCCCTTTTTGTCTTGTAAGCAAGTTCGTCTCTGGTATTCATAAAGATCTTGGTATTCTCATTTTCACGGAGTTTACTTGGTTTTATCTCTTCTCACCACGTGTGCTTAGCACCTCCCTCTAGACCGTAACACGAGCAGGGGCTAGGGTATGGTGCCCACGCCCGAGATCTCGGCTTCGTCGACATGCATGTTCCTACGCGCACCACCTCAGAAAGACCTCTAGTGCCTAATTCCCTCACACAACGCGGAAGAGTGAGCCGACTAGCGTGCCTCATGCCCCCGAGGCATAGCACCCCATGCGCGGAAAGCACGACATTCGGCAAAGGATGCTCATCGGGGCCCCAGCCTGCTCCTGGCATCCTCGCCGCTTGGCCCTACCCAGGCGATCGATGCCTGATTCCCAGGCGATAGCTAAGCCCCGCATACAGACTGCATTTGGAAAATCCAACATATGGAATAGCACCATAGGAAGCCATGCAAAAACAAAATATTCATGACAGGAGCATGGAGTTCGAAACAAAAGTCGATGGTTTAAACGCCTCGGCGGGACTACAAGCTGGCATGGACATGGGGTCGGGAAGCCAAGAGGGACGCATTGCTCTTGTCGCCATCATCGTCCCCATGTGCTTCGGCTCCATCATCGTCATCATCAATCACGTGTCCCTCGTCACCCCCCTGATCCTCGTGGTTGTGAAGGCAAACTATGGGCTCAGTGCGTCAACGTGATCTCTCACCGCCTTCCCGAGGGCGCTAGGGATCGCCTCAAGAATGGGGGCCATTGCTGCCTGGAAATCGAAGTGGGGATTGGCGCGGAGGAGGTTGCTGAAGACGCGCGTCAGCGCTTGGGACAGGAGGCCACTGCTTTCCTCCTCGATCAAGACGGACACCTATTGGGTGCCCGCCTCAAGCCATTCCACGACCTTGGTGAAAAAGTCTAGGTAATCAGCGTCGTCGGGCACGAGAGGGGTGGATACGCTCCCTCCATAGATGGAACCTGGGGCTCGGCATGCCTGCCGCTCGAGGACTTGGAACATCTTTGAGCGCAGGCGTTGCAGCCCCCGGGCCTCCTTTGCCTCATCAGTCGGCCGCTCCACGAGGGAAGCAGTGCGGCCTAGTTGCCCCTAAAGTGACACTAGTTTGACTGCGACGGTAGCCTGGGCCTGGACCATGGCTTCCTCCCAGAATCCCGCGATGTTAATGGCCTCTTTGAGACCATCTATCTCGCGTTGCATCTCTATGCACTGAGCCATGAAGTGGCTCTCCTACAACTGTAGTTTGTTTCTATAGTCCTTGCGGGCCTGCTCGACGCGTGCGTCAACGTCCCCTTGGATGTTCTCCACTCGTTGGTTGCAGGTAGCCTTGGCGCTAGTACTGTCTTGATCCAGCGCTGTCGGGGCTCTGGGACCGGGGGTACCCAGGCTCGCGTGCCTATGACCCAGGGCCAAGTGCGCGCTGTGGGACCAGGGATGCTTTCCTTTAAGGCCCGGGATTTTGTCCCTTTCGAGCCCCCCTCGTGAGGGGGCAATCATGGAGTTCCCCCCAGGTTGTTTCCCGCGAGGCTCGCGAGAAGGAGGTGCCTCATGACTCTCCTCCCCCGAGGGGAAAACTTACGAAGGGCGGACTGCCCAGATTGCACAGTCAAACCTTCTCACATGGCTGACCTAAGCCATGGTGCGTGGCACCAGGGTTTGTGCTAGTAGGCACGGACAGAGAAGCTTCGTCCTTTGGTGCTAAGGAAGCCAAACTAGCTACAGGTTCCAAAGCAACCCCAAAGGTTTCCCGATCGATGCAAGAGGATTAAGATTGGGGGCTCTGCAGGACAGAGGTCACCCCCGAGCCCACTAGCGCAACATGGAGAAGGGTTTTTGCACGAGAAGACCACCTTTTTCACGGTGGGCAGCAGTCATGTCCGCTTTCAAAATGGACGTTGTGGCAACCCTTCCCGCCAACTGTGTTTTTGGGGAAGAGGACCAAGGCTAGTGCAAAGGAGAGGCCCGACCTCCATAGAGGGGGGTCCTCATTGTGTTTGACTAGGGCAAGAACCCGCCTTTGTACTCGTCTTCCACCTCAAGCAATCTATACACACAGGAGTAGGGTCTTACACCACAAGGTGGCCCAAACCTGGGTATATTGCCTATGTGTTCTTGTTCGCTTCCCTTAGCTCGACCCACCAGTGAGTTGCGGTGAGGCCGTGAGGTTGAATAGGGTAGTAGAGAAAGCGCACCCCAGATTTTGAACCTTTTCCGGGTCCGTGGAGCCCCATTCTAACATTTGGCGTGCCACGTAGGGGTGCGCAGCCGCTCTTCAGCTCCAGTTTTGCTCCCGGCTTAACCGACCCCATGGCTGATGCTCATCAAGTGGTGCTGAGCGCAGAGCTATGCGGGTCATGGTGACAGCGCCCACAGGCGCTCGCACCCGTTGTCACTCCGTCAGGGCCGAGGCCATGGCAACTGACCCTGCAGCCTGCGAGCAGCAGGCCTCGTCCGTGCATCCTTCTGTGCAGCCGGAAGGCCGCACTGCCACGGCTTCTTCCTCCCACGCCCATCTTGAGTGGGTGAACGCGTAGGCTGCACTACTCAAGGCGCGCGAGCTGCTTTGCTACCGCCCAGCGGACGCCGGCTATGACGCATGGCTGGCCCGCACACCCAGCTCGTCACCGCCGCCGGAGAGGCCGAGGCGCCCTCTCTCCCTTAGCCCCGCTCCATCCCACGATGAAGAGGAGGCTCAGGGAGCGCCGCCGCCTCCCTCCATGCAGCGACCAGGTCGAGCCCAGGTGTGGGGCGCGCCTGGGGAACCCGCCTCACGAACCACCACCGCGCGCCCAAGAAGAAGGAGAGAGCTGCTAGATCGTCCAGCGCGAGGCTCCGCTAGATGCCCGTACGGTCCTCGAGCAGCAGGGTTAGTGCCTCGACGGGGTCATCCAGGATGTTGCAGCAGCCGGGCGCCAGAACTGGGTTGACCCCACACTCGGCAGTAACTCAAACACTGTGGGTTGTCGGGCCTTCACTCGCGAACTGTATAGGGTGGTTTAGCTGGCTAAGTTCAAGCCCGACTTGTCCCCGCGCTACGACGGCTCCCTCGACCGTGTATAGTTTCTCCAGCTCTATGCCCTGAGCGTCGAAGCGGCGGGTTGCAACAAAAAGTTCATAGACAACTGGCTCCCGATGGAACTCAATGAACGGCGCATGGTCCTGGCTTCTGCACTTGCCAGAGGACTCTGTCTCTTCATGGAGCAACCTTTGCAAGCTATTCATCACCAACTTCAAGGGCACGCACGACCACCCCCTCTCCGTCAACGACCTGTGCCGCCTGAAGCACCATCCTGGCGAGACCCTCCACAAGTACATCTATAGGATCAGCTAGGTGCACAAGAAGATCCCCTGCGCCATGGAAGAGGTCGTCATCATGGCGTTCAGCAATGGCATCAAGGACCCAAAGATGTGTGAAAAGCTCACCGTCAATGACACCCTGAGCACGACCATGGAGTTGTTCAACCTAGCAGGCAAGTGCGCCAAAGATGAAGAAGGCCGCATGTTCACCCGCGACAACCCTGACGGCGCGCCCGAAGATGCCAAGGCCAAGGCCAAGGAGGTCAGGCGCAAGGCACCCGCCGTGCTTGCGGCTGAACCTGAATAGAAGTGCAGCCGTGAGCTAAGCGTACCTAAGAAGGAACGCTGCCCGTTCTGCATCTACCACGACGTGCACACCCACAACACCGAAGATTACCCAGAGCTCAGGGTCCTCTAGAAGAGTAGGTTGGCCGGCCCCTAGAGCACGACGACCGCGGTGCTATTCGCGACGGCAGCGTGGCGGTAGATGGCATAGCCGCAACGGAAACCTTCGCCGATGCTGGTACGAGCAGCCTCGTGATAACGGCTGGCATGACCAGCCATGGGAGATGCGCTCTCAAGACAATGCACTGCTCCCCCTGCTGCCTCCGCTGCTACCAAGGAGGAATGAGGACAACCAACATGATGAGGAGGTCGAGGCCTATCAGGAGCCTCGCGTGGTGGCCTGCATTCTCGGTGGTGCCCACACCTCCTCGTCGAACTGGAAGTTCAAGCAGCTCCCACGTGAGGTGAACACCGTCCTCCCGAGGCCCGTGGTTGTAAAGTCCCTCATGTCATCCCAATACGCCATCACCTTCGATGCCAAGGACAGCCTTAAGTCTGTGTCTATCGTGGGCACGCTCCCCATGATGTGCACTCCCACCATCAGCAACGTGGCAGTCACCAAGACCCATGATGTGCACTCCCACCATCAGCAACGTGGCGGGCGCCAAGACTCTCATCGATGGAGGCGCGGGCCTCAACATGCTCTCTGTCGAAATCTTCGACACGATCCAGGCGCCCTACGGCCAGCTGATGCTGACCAGGCCGTTCTTGGAGATGACCAACGGCTCCACCACTTCGCTAGGGTAGGATTGCCTTCTAGTCACCTTTGGCACGCGCAACAACTATCACACCCAGCACATCGGCTTCGACATAGCGAACATTGGCCTCCTGTACAATGCCATCTTGGGCTATCCGGTGCTAGCCAAATTCGTGGCGGCGACGCACCACAGCTACAACATCCTCAATATGCCAGGATGCAGTGGATCATCACCGTCGCGTGAAACGAGAGGGAAGCGGTCTGCTTGCACGAGCTCGCTTACATGGCCACTGCCTCAGAGTGCTCAGATGATGCTGGAGGCAGTGTGCTTCACGAGGCCGCACCTCCGAGGAAGAAGCAGTTGCTGCCCGCCTCTGGCTTCGCCAAGTGGAAGGGTTTGGTGGCCGAGCCCAAGGTCGCAAGCCCCATGCGTGCTGATGGTGCTTTCCCCCTTCCGGTAGAGGAAGGCCCGCCCGACACTTCTCTCGGGTCAGGCTTCGGGGCTTCCACCTGGAAGGACTCTGACATGGTCGCTACACCGAGAGAGGTTCTCGGGCACCACATGGAGGAGTGCCTCAACAAGCGCCCTCACAAGCAAGGAGTAAAACATCGGGCGTCGGGGCTCAGAAGTTCATCGCTCAGGAGATCGACAGGCGGCGGGAGGCGCGCGCCATGCACGGCGGGCGCCGCACGGAGCGCTTCATTAGGAGGCTCATCACTCCCGAGGGGACCGTGGCGGCGTGCATGTGCATTCACGTCGCGGGCCTGAATGGGGTCGCTTCTCGGAGCACTTCTGGCTTGCGCGTGCGGGGCTAGGCCGAGGTGCCCATACTGGCCGCGTTCGCACCTTTTGGCCCACGGAGTGCCACGGCCACCTTGCAAAGGCTGTCCTGACTCGCACTGGCGCCTCGTGTGGGACCAGGGCCTCGTGAGCCCCGAGGGATCCGGGAGGCAGCCGACCCTTGAGAAAACTGGCCTTCATGACGCCCTTCACCCAGCGACAGCTCCCACGACAACGTGGTCGCCCAGTGAAGTCCCGTCTCACCCGAGATCAAGGTCACCCTTCAAGGTATACTATCCTTCCGCATGAGGGGCCACACTCGCGAAGTTCTCGCTTTTTGGTTGTGTGGTAAACCATGTTATTTCCCTTCAAAACTTATATTGTTCGCTCGAAATGCATCACTGCTAGTCTGGCGCTTCGTCGCCTCGGGCGCTATGTGCCGGATGATTATCACTTGATCATTCCATGAAGGAACCTGGCACGACATTTGTGCCCGGGTTCATCCCAGCAGCGTCGCTAAATCCGAGTGTCGAGCTCTGAATGAAGGGCTTACACCCGTATACTTCACCTCCTGGGGTCATCGGTGTCAAACATCTTCATGCAGTGGCCTCGCGACGGTTATCCGACACGTGTCACCCCTTCCTTATGTCACAGGAGCGTCGAGCACGCTGATGCACAAAGAATGAGGCGCGACACGCGTGAAGGCTCAGGCTAGGAGCTCCTGAACCTTGTGCCTCAGGTATCCGATACCTCAGTAACCGCCGCCCGTGAAACTCTCATGTAATAATGAGTTTGGGGTTGTACAGCCCCCGGAGCCTCCCGAAGTGAAAGTGCACGATGGGCCATGTCGTGGCCTCTGGAGGGAGCTCCCGGCCACGCCCAAGTGCAAGTCCCCTTGCTCCGCATTGGCGGAATTACTATCAAACCGCGACTATGCCCACGCCCAAGTGGAAGCCCCATGCATTGCGCTGGGGAGGATCGTCGGAGCTCCACCCTCGCCATCTTCCCCTTGTACCTCGCATGGGCGGGAGCTAGGGCACGGTGCATGTGCTCGGGTTCATCCCTGCAGCGCTACAAATTCAAGCGATCGAGCTCTGTCTCGTGGGCTCACCCTCATGCACGTCACCTCCGGAGGTCCTTGGCGTCTAGTTCCTGCGCGACACCAGAGCGTAAGCAGATGGGCGCACGGAGCTCTGATCAATTCGCCCGTATGAGAGCCGCTTGCACGTCAAGGGGGGGTGCCTGAGCATCGTGCCTTAGGACCTTCACTAGCCCTGTAGCCTCTCAGCTCGTGGTAATCCAGTGGCAGTTGAGATACGGGCAGGGTTGGGCCCTGTCGACGTAGAGGTCAAGGTCTTCACCCTAGAGCGGGAGTTGCTTGCATGTGAAGGGGGAGCCTCAGCATCGCAACCTAGGAACTTCACTGGTTTTGTAGCCTCTCACCTCATGGTAATCCAGTGGCGGTTGAGATACGCTTAGGGTTGGGCCCTACTCATGCAGAGTGCAAAGGCTCCTAGCGGTAAGTACTAGGGCCCTCGAGGAACTTGCTTACGCTTTGAAGGGGGGGGGTTGCCTAAGCATCGCGACTTAGGACCTTCACTAGACCTGTAGCCTCTCACCTCCTGCAAATCCAGTGGCGGCTGAGATACACACAGGGTTGGGCCCTTCTGACGCAAAGCGCCAAGGCTTCCAAAGGGTAACACGAAGGCCCTCAAACGAATCACTTGCGCGTCAAGCGGGTACCTGATCTTCATGACTTAGGACCTTCACTGGTCCTGTAGCCTCTCACCTACTGGTGATCCAGGGGCGGTTGAGATACGTGGAGGGTTGGTTCATGCCGATGCATAGCACAAAGTCAAGCAAGAAGAAAACCAAGCGCGGAGATATACATTACCAATCGCAAGAAGTTATTACAAAATTCAAATTGTTCCATACAATGAAGGGGTTGCCTGACGCCTCCTCGAGGCAAAGACAATTCGTTTCAAGCCAAGTCAAGGGGCTCCTTGTGGGACTCCTTGTCATCGTCGTAGGAGAACTTCTCGAGCAGCATACGCACGTCGCCCTTCATGGCGGTCATCAAGTCCCTGCGGGACTCTTCAAGCACGGGGCCCATCACCTCTTCAAACTCTAAGTGGTAGTCACAAAGGAGGAGATGCTGAAAATGCGGGTCGCGGCCAACGAGAAAAGGTCGTGACACTCCTCTTCTAGGATGATGTCCACCTTCTTGGCTGGTCCCTCGATCTCCTTCACGAGCTCGAAACAAAACTCGGAGAAGACAACATCCTAAGGAACTAGGGGAAACTCGAGCCCCAGCCTGCAGATGGAGCTCAGAGCCTGGCGGGCCCTGAGTTCTATAGAGGAGAGTGTGGCACAATCTAATGTCGCCTTCGCATCGGCATCGGCCCGGATCTCCTCTTCCCGAGCAATCAGCTTGGCGTTGGCCTCGAAAACTTGCTTCACATGGGCGTCCTGAGCCTCGGCCACCCCTCACTGAAGAGCCTCCGAACACCCGCGCTCTGCGACCTGCTCGGCTGCCACCCTCGCTAGCTCGGAGTCACGATCAGCAAGCTTTGCCACGCGGGCCTTGGTGGCCTCTTGAAGCGCCTTGAAGCCGGAATCTGCTTCTTCTTAGTGCTTGGTGAGTGCTTCCTTCTCGGCAAGGGCACTCGCGCACGCGACCTTTTCCTCGGTGGCCTCCTGCTGGCCCTCCACGCGATGGCCTTGACCTCACCTCTAACCTCCTTGGTAGTGGCATCAAATTGGCGCCACCCTCTACCAAACCTCGTGCGCTCCACAGTCAGGCGCGCATTGACGTCATGGAAACTGACCTCGAGTCGGGCGAGTGTGTTCAGGGCGTCGGTCAGAGACCCATGCCTGAGCGACGAGTCTTGGCCCATCGGGGCGAGGGTCTCTGAAGGCGTCGTAGCCCTGACACTGCCCGCTGCTGCAACCAAAGTGGTTCCAACGCCCTCGGCTCGAGGCATCGGGGGCTCCTGGTCTTCCCCCATGCTTGACAACCGCGGTGCGCTCAAGGAGGTCGTCGCCTCCGCCTCGAGGGCCCCGACGGAGACCACGACCTCGACTATCAGCACCAGGGGTTGGGCCGATGCAGCCTTAGCTGGCGGCGTTGGCGGCAGAGCCGCCACGGCCCCGACTATCGCGTCCCCCCGCCGCATGAAGGATACGCTTCGAGATGCAGTGCCGCCTGTGCGCCCGAGCATGGTGCCCGACTTGCATGGGTTACCACCGTGCCCGCTCAGACCCCGACCGATATACGAAGGTGCCTTCAAGACTTGTGTCACCTTCGCCCAAGCGGCGGCCTTCTTCTTCTTCTCCTCGCCCCCGCCAGGGAGACCGTGCCGGATTAGAGGTGGCCTCACTGAACTAATCTTGGATGAATGGTGTGGGGATGGGCTAAGGTACCTACGCGTCCGTGGTGTCCCACTTCCTCTTATTCTCGACGGCGGGTGGCGTGTCTTTACCGTCCTCATGCGCCACCCCGCCACCGTTGTAGGGCGTTCGACGGTCGACGACAAACTCGCCCTAGCCTCCCTCCTCCCTAGGAGCCCCAGGGGCCCACGGGGGAAGTAGGGCCGTCACGGAGGGTGGCACAACACCATCATCAAAGGGCCATGCATCCTCTCCTGAGGCCGCGGGCTCAGGGGGATCGCCTCGTGCTGCTCATTCACGTCAGCATCGTCCCCAAGATTGCATCAGGACGGATGGATGTTGTCGGCGGAATCCGGAAGGCGCATTCCTTCCCTTTCGTCGCCTCTTGAGTCCTGTGATGGGGGAGCCCTTGTGCAGCCTGACTAGCCCCCATTCGTCGAATGTGGGCATATCTGGGACCATTTCCTCCACGTTGTCGCGGGCGTATAGAGGCGGCGTGGCATGCGGGAGGTCCTGTTTGCAGGGAGCTAGTAGAGCCGCCAAGTCTCCATCCAGCTCATCGAATGTCAGGCCGCTGACATGCAAGTGCATCAGACCTCCACCACCGACGAACTCTCACAAGGGACGCGACTGCTCCTGGAGCGGCGCAATGCGATGCCCCAATAACTCCTTGATAATAAATGCTCCCATCAGGCGGGCCTCTACGAGGGAGGCGATTCGCTCCAGGACGGGCCCTGCCCTCGGGTGTGTGACCTTCTTGTGGCTCCACCCGGGAGTTTGCTCGCGCGGACCCATGGAGTTGCCCGGAGCAAGCTCTCCCGACGCGTGTCCATAAAGACCAAGTGGTTCCGGTAGCCCTCAACCTTCTTCACGGCCTTCGGGTGGGTGCTCTCTCCCGTGGCATCAACGAAGTAGACGCATGCGGAGCGCTGGCCCTAGGCAGTGAATTGCAAGCTGAAGAAGTGGGGGAAGATCACCACCAAGGGCCTCACACCCATGAAGGCCTCGCGGGAAAATGCGAAGAAGGCTGGGAAGAGAACGGAGTTGGGCTGAAGGTGTAGAGATCGGATCAGTTAATGGCAAAGGATGGCATAGAAGAAGTCAGAAAATGGCAGGACCGGCGAGGCGTAAATGATGTGGAGGAAGAAGGGGTACGCAGTCTTCACCATGCTGCTCGGCACTACTGAGCCGGTCAGATGGCGATCACTCCCCCCTCGTTCGTGTCACTGGCCACTAGCGGGAGCACTGGATTCAGGTCCTCCACCTTAGAGATGCGGGCAGGCATCAGAGCAAGACCGACAGCAGCGGAGCTCGTGTGGACGCCGATGTCTCCCTTTCTTACCGGCGGAAGCCATCCGTTGACCGGAGCCGCAAAGGGGGTGAGAAGGTGACTCGCTCGAAGATCGGATCTGGCATGTCCTTCCGCAGAGGGAGAAGATGCAGATATATGGGAATGGCATGGAGGTGAATAATGATGGCTCCACCCCACGTGACTACTTTTGTCAGCGTGGGCAGATGCCAAAGCGTTGCAAAAAGCGGGATTCCCCGTGTAGAGTCACGCGCCACGCGTGTGGCTGCCTTGCACGCGGTAAGAGCCCACACCGTCTCGCTCGATACTGATAGGTCATGAGAGCCACGGGCTCGGGAGCTACTGTCGGGGCTCTGGGACCGGCGCTAGCCAGGCCCACCTGCGTGCGCCCCACGGCCCAGTGCGCGTTGTGGGCCCCGTGATGCTCCCCGTTGTGGCTGCCTTGCATGCGGTAAGAGCCCACACCGTCTCGCTCGAGACTGATAGGTCATGAGAGCCACGGGCCTGGGAGCTACTGTCGGGGCTCTGGGACCGGCGCTAGCCAGGCCCGCCTGCGTGCGACCCACGACCCAGTGCGCGTTGTGGGCCCCGTGATGCTCCCCGTTATGGACGAGGAGTTCGGCCGTCATGAGCCCCCTCGTGAGGGGCCAATCATGGAGTTCTCCCCATGTCGTTTCCCACGAGGCACGCGGGAAGGATGTGCCTCCTCACACTCCTCCCGAGAGGGGCGAACATACCAATGGCGACTTGCCAAGGTCGCACGGTTCAACCTTCCCATCTGGGTGACATTAGCCACGCAACACGGAACTAGGTTAGGTGACAGCAGGGCCTCGACGGGGATAGAAGCGCATCTCGTCGTTTTGCAATAATGGATATCATTACAAGTACATGTATAGAAGAGATGAGTATACGGAATTTTCTTACACTCGCCACAAGCTACAACATGAACAACACAATACAACAATGTATTCATTCACCATGTAGAAGCGTAGGGTCCGATTACGGATAAAATCAACCGATGAAAGAACGACGTCCATCCTTGCTATCCCAGGCTGCCGGCCTGGAACCCATCCTAGATTGATGAAATAGAAGAAGAAGAAACTCCAAATGGAACCAGCATCGCTCTCACGTCAAAGTATCACTTTACTGTACCTGCAACTGTTTTTGTAGTAATCTGTGAGCCACAAGGGACTCATCAATCTTATTTCCAAAGGTATCAATACTAGGAAAACTTAATGGGTGAGGTATGGTTAAGTGATGAGGCTGCAACAAGCACTAAGCATTTATTCGAGTGGCTAACTTACGGCTACAAGAATATGGGGGGTGATCCATTCATAACGGACATGAACTAGAATGATCATGAAGTGATCTTGAACACCTACTTATGAGTTAGCCATAATCTCTCCGTGTCCTCTCTCAGATACACAGCTCGTGAGAAGAGACAGTCATGGTTATGCACACAGTTGATAAGTTTTAATTAAGTTTACTTCAAATTTGCTATGACAGGGTGTTAAACAAAGTTTCCAAGTTGCCACATAAACACGGGCACGAATCTCAGAATGATTTAACCATGTAGGGGTACTTCAACTAGTCCATCACAATCTACCAAAGGCTGCGTCAGAAACCTTAACTATGGAAAACCCATGATCTCCTCGGATTCCTGATGAAAAACCTCAACCTCGAGATAGCCCAAAGTATCATCGGAATCCTCACACAAGTCATTTGAGAAAGGTAAAACAAATTCAGCAAGGTTGCTCGACGTGACGACAATCCCGATAGGAGCCGCGTATCTCGTTCTCAGGGCACGCCGGATGAGCTATGGTTACCACGCCAAACACTGAGTTTCCCCGGGTAGCGTTAATAAGGTGCTCGGGGTTGGCCGAACTCATGAGGAGCACTCGCCCGGGGGTTGATTCATTATCCGCAAGTACTGGTGGGTCCCTATGATTATTTATTAGTTATTAGGCAAATATAGTATCAATGTTGGGCCTTGTCACAAGAGTTTTATCCCCAAACGAAATACAAGGGGGTCCCCATAACAACTCCAAACAAGTTAGGAGCGCACAATTACGAAACATAACACTGATACACAAGTAACTAGGGCGACAAAGGATGAACAAAACACCAAACTACAAGGCCATGCCTTCCATCTTTTACCAAGTATATAGGTGCATTAAATTCAGTAGCAATAATATGGTGATATAACAAGGAACCCATGTTTTTACATGGAAGTAACTGCACCTACACCTAGTAACGCTATAAGAAGGTTGAGCAAGCTGTAACATAGCCAAATAAGGATTTACTGATATGTGGAGGAGGTTAGAGGCTTTTTCATGGCAATGTTGGGAGGCTGACCTATCAGGTGGTAGGCAGCGAGACATAGCGATAGAAACGAAACAACTAGCATAGCAATGATAATAGTGATATCTAGGGAAATAATCATCTTGCTTGTTATCTTGCTTGGAAGAAGAGCGAATCCGTGAAGTAGACGAACCGACGTAGTCGAATGAATGCTCACACTGTGTCATGCTTCCGGAACTCTATCTAGAAGAAGTAATCTGGAAACAACAATCAACACATAATAAACACCATGATATATGCATGACATGATGCACAAATACATATGATGCATGTCCGGTTCAATTATGCAAGCCACGACAATCACAACAATCAAGTACTGCACATTAAGTGAAGTTCAATACACAACAAGTTACATATTGATGAAACTCCATGTTTGATTTACTTAGTTCACTCCCCTTGAGATACACGACAATATTAAATGTTATGAAACATGGAAAGAGGTGAATCATAATCAAACTACACTATCTGGGCATTTTAAATGAGGTCGGAAATAACATATAACATTTCGAAAATGACCCCATATATTAATTCCAAAATTGATCCAGATCTGAACTAAACATATTTTGTCTGTATTAAACAGAAAAATAAAGTGGACCATGTGATTCTACACGTCATTATAGTCGGTTTACATACATAGATCATTTAAATCGGAGCTATGGTCTATAACATATGAGAAACACAAGATGATATGCCATGAATGCAAAATATATGCAAATGACAGCCACGAGCATGTTAAAACATGGATGCAAGAAGTTATTATCAAACTACATGAGATTCTAAGCATGTTTCAATGAGGCCTGAACAACGAATAACAATTCTAGAAAGTCTCCATATGCAAATTAAGATTTCGGTATTGTTCTGCAAATAACACATTTGTAGAGTTGTTAAACATGAAAAGAAATGATATCATGTTATTCTACACATTTTTCATGTCAAGTTACATATGTGAAACATTTTAATCAGAGCTACGGTTAATTAGTTATGAGACAGCCCGTGTTTCATATGACATTATGCAAAAAATATTACAGTTAAACATTTTTAACATGGTTGCAAGTCGGATATTATGAGATTACACATAATTCTAAACATTTTTCATGTTGAAATTTTTTTAATCTGATGCACGATTATTTAGTTAGGAGCAATGCAAAATAAAGACAAACGGATATTGTGAGATTACACATAATTCTAAACATTTTTCACGATTATTTAGTTAGGAGCAATGCAAAATAAAGACAAACGGATATTGTGAGATTACACATAATTCTAAACATTTTTCATGTTGAAATTATTTTAATCTGATGCATGATTATTTAGTTAGGAGCAATGCAAAATAAAGATAATTTCCTGCAATTATGAAATGCATTAGATAAAGGCTAAATCGCCGGACAGAAAAAAAAACATAGGCTGGATTGCAGCATGCTATAGCGGCCGAGCAGTGGAACCGGCCCAAGTGGCCATGTGTGCAAAATAATAGAAACATGACAAAATTGGGGTGGCTCGCTTTCGAACCCAAGACCTCTTGATGAAACCGAGCGGCACCGGCCACTGGGTAACCAGTTGAGCTACGGTGGAAAAAACATAGGCCAGATTGCAGCATGCTCTAGCGGTGACAAAATTGGGGTACCTCGGTTTCGAACCCAAGACCTCTTGATGAAACCGAACGGCACCAGCCGCTGGGCAACCAGTTGAGCTAAGTTAGAATTGTGGAAAAGTAACGCATTCTTCGCTAGATGAAGTATACCATGGCAATTAACTAATGAATCGGTGGGATGGGACACGCCTCCTAAAATATAGGATTGGGTTGTTTCAATAGGTAGAGTTTTATGTATGTTCGATTATTTGGACCTTCTAATCTAGATCGGAAGATCGAAAAAAAACAGGTTAGGGAGTTTAATTAGAAAACCGATGACGGTTTGGGGTATTACGGGGTTGATTCGGACCGAATGGCCACGACCGTATGTTTCAGGTTCCGAGAGGTTTTAAGCTAGGTTGCGTGCCGGTCGATGTACTGTGCAAATGGGCTAGGAGGAGATGAGAGGGAAGACGGGTAGCCTAGCATTAGTTTTAGTTTACGAAAAATGTGTGATAGTTTATCCGACTATAGTGTCACTATAAGTTTAACGGTTCAGGTATCAAACGGCCTTCGAATGTGACCAAACTTGGCAGGCGGTCTACATACATACAAATAAGACCTCACGCCAACTTTCAACCCATCCCGATAATTTTTTATACACACTTTTAGAAACAATAATTACCGATGCCGTGGGCGCGTGCGTGTGTGGTTGGTTCCGAAACGGTCAACGATTAAAACGAGAAAAACAACTACGAACGGATGCAAGTCTTGAAAAATGACGACAACAGAGTGTCGATGCAATGCGGGTGATGTGTATGATGCAATGATGAATGTGACAAACAAATAAAACACACTGCGACAATGGAATAAAAGGGGAATCTTCTGGAGCGTCGGTTCCGGGCTGTTACAACTCTCCTACACTAAGAGGAGATCTCGACCCGAGATCAAAGAATGAAAGGGGAAGAGAAAGAGCAAGGGCAATAGGATAAACTTAGTCGCTTATTCGACAAATGAGTGAAACCATCGATCCTTGAAGGTTTCAAGGAGATGAAGAATGTCATGAGGAACAAGCAAGAATTCAAAAGAAATTTTGGCAACACTTTGGTAGGAAATACATGCAAAGCTTGATAAGATGGAGAGAACTAGAAAAGAGAACACAACACTCCGATTGAATGGACAAGCATGGGAATAACATGATCTTGATAAAACAAGATAATGGATGAAATAAAGCAATATTACAATGCCTCCGGAACAAAAGAGTAGAAGCTAGATCTTTGGAGAGAAGAGAACGGAGAAGAAAATGACAACTTCTATCATAATTGAACATAAAAAGAATCCTTACAAAGGAGGATTGAACGAAGTTGTTGGAAAATAAACAATGAAAAGAACAAGCTTGTTGTGGGCTTACGGAAACCATTTCAAAATTATGAGGTGCTAACCAGCCATTACGGAAACATGGATTGCTTGGTAGCAACAAGATATGCACAAATTCTTTCACCAAGAGGATATATTGAGAACTTGTATTAATGACAAGCACCATGATAGAGACATTCCTTAGGAAAAGCTTTAGGTGAAATCTAAACCAGGGTAGATCAATGGAAGAAAAGGTGGGTTGAAACCATCTCATTATCAAAGAATTGGTGGGTTTAAATATCTCATTCTTGAAACAAATTCTCTTCGAGATTCCTCATGAGTCAAGAATGCTATAACACCACCTCAAAGGAAAATGGAGGAAGAATTTCACTTTTAAATGCAAGAGAAAGAACACTGGAGGTTCTCCAACAAGAACCTTGAAGAACACCTTGAGAATGAATTTCATACTCTACGAACCACCATGAAGAACCACTTGAAGAACATCAGACTAAAAGGATGATAGAAAAGAACTGACGGATGAAAAAAATAAGATCATGACCTTGCAAATATTCAGATGAAGCTTCACAAAGAGATACTTTATGTAACGACTAAGATGCGGTCCTTTCCGATCTGGGGATCGAGGCCCCGAATTGGAAAGGAGCGCATCTAAGCGTCTCGCAAACAAGGTATCACAACACATACATAATAATAACAGATAGACAATCAGGGATTCAATTGTCTTCTCATAAATATATCTGAGTACATCACGCATACGATCAAAGTAGTTCCGCTACGGACTACAAAACAAGGGAAATGGCTATGCTACCCTGCCTGCTGGCCCACGATCACGACCACGCCTCAATCTTCTGGATAGTTCACGTATAGGCGATCGGTCTCCTCATCGTATTGCCACGCCAGCTGCGTGCTGTCGGGATCACCTGTCTCTGGGGTACCTAAACCTGTTGGTGTTGTGAAGGAATCTGTGAGCCACGGGGACTCAGCAATCTATGACCTCGGTGCCAGAACTTGTGAAATTATTAGGTTTGGAAAGGTGGAGTGTTTAAGGTTGCAGTAAGCTTGATATGGTGGCTAACTTACATAGAACATTTATGAAGGTGGTCTATACTAGCGGTCGGGAATACTTGATCACTAAGTGATCCTGAACTCCTACGTACGTCAATCATAACCCCACCATGTTCTCGATCGAAGAAAGATCTTCGAGGGGACAGTCACGGTTACGCACACAGTTGGCAATTTTATTAGCTTATGTTTAAGTTATCTAATACCGAATGTTAACAAAATATTCCAAGTTTCCACATAACCACGGGCACGGCTTTCTGAAAGATTAAACCCTGCAAGGGTGCTCCAACTAGTCCATCACAAACGTACACGGGCCGCACAGTAATCCTCTATCATGAATCTCGTGATCTCGTCGGATTCCTTAGAGGAAAACCTCAACTCTGGAGAGAACCAAAGCTTCACTGGGATTCCTATACGCAAGATATATCGCTAAGGTAAGACAAGACTAGCAGGACCTCCCGACGTGTCGACGACCCTGATAAGAGCCGTGTATCTCAGTCTCAGGACACGCCGGATGAGTCACACTACAGGTATACCAAACCTCAGGTTGCCCTGTGGTGGCCCCATAGTCTGCCCAGTTTGGACCAACACTCATGAGGAGCAATGGCCCTGGTTGTTGATTAAATTCCTCGGGGTAGATATTCCCTATGCAGATTATTATTAAGTGATTAGCAAATTAACACCAATGTTGGGTCCTGCAGGACAAGTCTTAACACTACGCGATTTATCGAGGGGGTCCCCATAACAACCCCGAACGTGTTAGGAGCGATCAATATGGAATCAAACATCGGTAGCCGGTAACTATGGCGGCAATAACGGAACAAAGCACCCGAAAAAAGGTTGGGCCTTCCGTTATTTACCAAGTATATAGGTGCATTAATTAAATAAAAGAATTAAGATAATGATATCAAGCTCATGTTATCTCATGAGACAAAGCACCTGCATCTAGCAACGCTAACATTAGTAGCTGAGCAAGCCTACTTAGCCATTTAGGTCTGCTAGGAAGGGATCGGTGTTTGGGTTCATGGCACAACAAGAGGCAAATATTTCAGTGGTAGGCAGCGAGCATATGAGAAGGGAAACGTAAACTAGCATAACAAGTCTAGAGATGGAATCAAGGTCATATCATCTTGCCTGTGAGATCCTCACCTTGGAATGATTCTTGTTCGTCCTGCACGTACTCTCCTGAATCCACGTTTTCGTTCTCCGATCCCCGTGCTACCCAACATAAGAATAACATCCAATGAACAACAGCACCTCAAGATGCAACAAGCACATGATGCATGAGATGAATATGAGCATGCATCACTATCTCTATCGCTAGCACAAGCATAAGGAGTGAATACATGTTCCTGGACAGAACTGTATCCTAAGCTATTTTGACATGCATGAGAATGACATGATCAGATGCATCTCGTGAAAACGATGCAAAACCATATAAAGAACATTACAATCGGAGCTACAGATCAACGGGAATCAACGAAACAAGATATGAAGCCCTACGTAACAAAATCATCACCACACACTCAAATGGCACAAATCTGGTATTTCTAGGTTGCCAAGACATAAAACAAACCATCATAGATGGGGTGGAGCAAAGAAGAACACCATATCATCAACTAAGCACCCACAAACATCAAAATAACAAAACTACACAATCTGCCATAAACTGCATCATAGCACTTTGTGAGCTACATGCAAAGCACCTACAGCCACCCAAATATGACAAAATAATATATGTGGCTGTAGCTATCCAATAATACTACAATCACAAGCAAGAATCACACAAAAAGGAATTAAACACAGAAAGTTACAAGGCTGCAAACTTGCCCAAAAATATCAGTTCTCAGGGACTTGGTGAAAATTCCAGATTCTCACTTTCTGTCTATGCTCTGAAGCATTTTGACAGCAGCCACAACTATATCTATAGGACTCCAAATGACATGAAATTTTACAGGGAGCTAGACAAACATATCAGGTCCAACTTTTTAGTTGAAAGCTAAGGCTAGATCACAACACATTGACCTGCACAAGCTCATCTACAGGAGAAGAAAATATAAACAGATTCTCAGACTTAGTGAAAATCTCGGATTTTCACTAATCTGGAATTTCAGCCACATGCCTACTTTGAGTGGGAATAACTTGCACATATGGAATCCTAATCCTGAGATGAAACCAACAAGAGGTAGAGGGGGTCACCCTCTACTAGCACAACCAAGAAGCAATCCTTTGTGCTCAACAAATCACATGGAACCAAGCTCTAAACATAGAAGAAAATGAAAATCTGTCATCTCCAGAAATTATCCCAATGGAAAAACTGAGTTCGGCAATGGATTCTTTGGGAGATTCTACCCCAAAATCATATATAATATGTGGGCACTTACTTGGAACAAGTGACCACAAATTAAGAAGGAAGAAGCTACTCCAAATCATGTATAGTGAATAGTGCAACATATCATGTGACTATCACTAGAACAACTACTACATAGTTATGCTCATGTGCACAAAGACAATAGTGACATGAGGGTTTAAACCCCATGTATGTGTTATGCACATCAACACCACAAGCACAACTACCACTAAATCACCCACACACACACACACATCATGCCCTCTCTCATATGAACATGAGGAGGTGCACAACTGTTGCAAATGGGGCTGTTTTCACCACACACATATCATCACAACAACCTCATCACAAGCACTTAATCCCAAGAACAACATGAAGGAAAAACTACTATGCAAGTAAACATGGAGCAACACATACATACACTCCTACTAGGTACCACATATGTGTGCACTACTTACACACACATCACCTCAACACACACACATCTCACCTACTCCACAATGCACATACTTTGCAAGAACTACACACCCACACACACTAGCAAGATCACATGAGCCACTTATCACTTAAGCCACATACACACATACACACATCACTTGGACTATCACAAGTGTGTGCACACACACACACACAACCAAAGATCCTGCCTCTATCTATGCATAGCAGGAGAAGAAATCAAAATGGTCCACTTTAATGCCTATGGGTTAGGCACAAATATGGATGACAAGCAAAAGAAATAGAAATAAAGAGAAATGACAAAAAATACAACAGGGGTACCTCGGATTCGAACCCAGAACCCCTGTGTAACAACAACAGAGCCATACCACTCTGCCACAACCATTCTATCGACAGGGAAGGGGATGTGTACAAGGTAACAAGTCCCTGTTGGCTACTGTACCGAAGTAAAACGAAAAACAAAAGAGTGCCGGGGGGATCGAACCCGCGCCCTCTCAACAGGCAACAACACCCTACTACCACTAGGCTACAAATCGGTTCTTATCTATATAGGGGAAGCAACTCTGAAGTAGTACCCCTACTGCACCTCTGCTGCCCGACGGCCAACCGGAACAGGGGAGGAGCATCGCCGGTGTTGTGCTAGCAATTGATCTACGCGCTCTACATGGAAGGTTGCTGGTGCAACCGGGGTTCCATTCCTATCTCAACTATGGCCCGAGGGGCTCTACAACGACGAATCCACGGCGAGCGGCGGCTCCGGCGACAGAGACGACGCGCGCTTTGATTACGCAGCTACGACGCTCGATCTAGCGCGGGGAGGAGGGAGGAGGATCACTACCTCAGGTATGGGTCGAGGAAGGAGCACCCGTAGAGGAAGTAGTGGAAGAAGAACACAGAGCGGCGGAGCTCGTCGGAGAAGGAGCGCCTCCGGGAAGAAGACGAAGCAGGGTCGATGACAAAGATCCAGCGGCGGGAATGGACTCCTGGAGATGCATGTGAGCTGCGGGACCCTTCGACGAGGAAGAAGCTGCCCCACGACGACAGCGACGTCGAGCTTCACGGATCGTCCATGGCGGAGCCGATCGCTTCTTACCTTTCAGCGACGAGAGAGAGAGGAGGGAGAAGGGATCTTGATGGAGCGGCGGCGGGGAGGAACCCTAACAAGGCACGGACGCCAAGGGGCCCTTTATTGAGCGAGGGGGGAAGCGAGGGACGCGCGGGAGGCCATGTGCGCGTGCTCTCTCCCGTGGAACAGAGGGGATCGAAGGAGACGCTGACGGGAGGGACCCACTGTCGAGCTGGAAAGGAGGACGACGACGACGGACGTGCGACGGGCTCACGAGGAGAGAGATAGATGGGTCGCTAAGTGGGAGGGAGCCCACTTAGTGCGCCGGATAGAAGAGAGAGGCCCTCTGGCTCTTTTCCTATTAAAAATAAACCAGAGAAAAGAAAATAGGTACAGGGCAAACTAAAGAAGATAAAATCAACACAAAAATGGCCCTAGACCTGAAAATGAACATACTATTTAAATAAAATACTAAAAGTATTTATGTGGCTACTTTAATAAATACCAAAACAGCATTTAAAATACTAAAAGTATTTATTTGCACCCTCAAGTCAAACAATAAAACTCCAAACTATCACATCCTTATCCCACAATATATTCTAAACACAAGACATTTTAAAACCAGCTTTGGAGAAGATGGAATTTGGACATGAGATTTAAAAGGAAAGAAAAGGGGTTTGAAATGACAAAGGGGTTTTCAAATAATTAACTACTACACCTCTACTCCCCACTCCATCATCACATGGGATCACAAGGCCAACACCACATGATCTCAAGCACAAACTTACAAGGCAAGCAAAAATATAACAATCAACCAAGGAAGAACAAGGAGCCACATGAAATTATACATGCATTAAGATCAAACATGTTCATGACAAGTTGGACCCAGATAAGATAGGTTCCAAATATGACAACTACACACTTGGGGCATTACACTTTATTAAACTCGGAACTCCGGAAATGAAAAGATAAACAACTTAGATTCCAGAATTTATATCATGAGCCACTCCAGACGAAGAATTGAAATCACTTTGGAGAAAGAAGAACATGAATTATGTTATGCTTATCCTCCAGCAAGTTAAATTGATGACAAGCAACGGATTTACCATACCACTTGTTCTTCTAGAAAGATTGAAGAGAGAGACAAGATCACAAACTTGAAGAAGTCTTGAGTGAAATACCGGTATGAACTCACGACTGAATGAGGATACCAAGAATGAACGGAGATACATGAGAACAAAGAGACTATGATCCGCCTAATAGAAAACATGAACGAGGCACTGAAATAATCGAGAGATGAACGAAGAAACAAAAATTGAGAAGAATTTGAGAATCAAGCTGAAAGTTGAGATCGAAGAACTCTTCTGAAACGATGGCCTTCAGAGGATCGAGAAACAAAAACAACTCTGACATGCACCGGATAGATATGGAAAGAATTTCTCATGATTGGAAACAATTTTGAGGATAGCATGAATCTGAAACCATCAATGTTCAAGGAAATGAGCAAAGATTTAAGAGAAACTCTCCTTCGGTCTTCAAATTGAGAATGATGACAAGAACACCACCATGAATTACTGAGACACTCCAGAATTATGAACGAGGAAAGTTTGAGCCAACGATAAAAATTATTTCGAATGGATTTTGGAGAAGGAATATGACTGATGAAAATCATTCTTACGTCACACTTGAATAGAATTAGAGATCTCCAAAAAATACTAAAAGAGCCAGTTAAGATCCTTAGAAGAACGTGTGGGTTATGGGCCAACTAATAGAAAACATCGTTGAAAGGATTGATTAGGAAGAGAGAGATTTTACCGGTACGAAAATGAAAACTTGATGAGGTGAGAACCTCAAAATAATTGAAAGGATTGAATGAAAATGTCGGGACCACGATCCTAAGCTATAGGAATCCAGCCTGTAACACGTCGCATCTCTTTGCGGTCTCACGCACGGTTATCCCCACGGCTGCAGCCTTATCTTAGCCGGGACCGTTTGCGCCTTTTGACTCGCGTATGCAATTGTGTCGCTAGCAATCCAATGACAAAGAACCCGGATCGACATGTCTAGTCATAAACCAAAGTGGCAGTTCCGTACAGGGACAGGCATACATGACCCTACAAAGCAGGAGTCGGTCACCAGCGAATGTAGACGAGTCGTAGCAAGCTACAAGGACTCCATTACATAGCATGACATTTCCCCAACGGGGACAGACACAGCAGCTAAGAAGGACACATGCCGGTCAACCAATGTGTCCGGAGCAGTAGTGAACTACCATGGCTCGTTGGATCACAAAGGGGCTTTTCCCTGTAAGGAATGCTACTAAAGCCTACGACTAGGTAATCGAACCCCATACATATCAGTACGACACACGTACGCATTGCATACCGATATGTATAGATACATCGATGGCATCACAACATAACCATAAACATACAAGCTTTATTTAAAAGGCCCGGAAGAGCCACACACATAATATTACACAGTATGGGTCTCACGACCCATCATAGCAGTCATTCAAATTACAAGCCAGCGGAAGTAGATAAACTGTCTGAGTATAGACAGATGAAACTAGAAGGAACATGGCCTGACTATACTACAGACACACCCTAGGGCCAGATCGTAGCTGGGATACCAGCTACTCGTCGTCGTCGATGTCTAGGAAGAACCCTCCATTAGGGTCATTAACAACCTCTGGAACAATATTAAGCAAACATGAGTACTGAGGTACTCAGCAAGACTTTACGATAACTATCTACTCATGCAATGTATCAAAAAGGAATTGTGGGGTTTCATGCGGAAAGTCAGCATTTTACTCGTGGCTAGACAACTTGCATTTTTAAATAATTTTTGACAACTTGATTTCTCGCACACGAGTCCACTAACACCACAACAATACTCCATCGTGGAATCATTCCGTTTCCATACCGAAATGCCGTCCACGACACTCACGCTTATCTTGACAATTTTATGAGTAGCTGTTAAAGTTATCTATGAACAACATATGTCTCCAAGTAGTCCATATCCGCGGACGTGGCTATTCGAATAGATCATAACCCTGCAGGGCTGTACTTCTTCACACACTCTCTCGCCACTTATCGCCATGTGCACGTCATGCACCTCGGCAACCTTCAAGCGGAAGCCCAGCGAGGGAGTCAGCCACGACCGTTAACCATGCTAATGCTTAGTCCAGGTCTATCGCATATCTGAGGGTAACCCGCACGGAAGTCCGGCCGAGGTACTCCTACATAGCCTTCCACCGGTACCTTTACCAAATCATGTTCAACACACAACCTTTACTTACTGAACACATTCTCACAGCTCTGTTCATCTTCCAGATGACAGACCATACACAACTCTAAGCATAGCATGCATAGCAGGATAAGGCACATCATGACTCAAGCATCTACCAGGTATTCTAGGTTGCAAGGTTCAGCTATTTACTATGACAAAGACAGGTCATGCAAAGGAAGTGGGTTCAAATAACGTGGCAAAAGCATTTGAAGCATTTGATCCTAATGCAATAAGTAAGTGCAGGAGCGAGAACATGGGATTTATCGGGATGATCAAAATGATTGCTTGCCTTGTTGCTCAGAGGAGGGACAATATCCGTCAGTCGGATATTCAGTGGAATCCGGAGGAGCGGAGCCTACCGAAAGAAATGACATCAATCAATAACAATCATATGCAACAAAATGATGCATGAGCATGGCATGAAGATGCATTGTGGTATGCTAATGTAGCTATCATTTATTAGGTTTGAAGTTGATTTGAATCAGATTCAATTATCACTTCAAACGAGGTATTCTTGAATACCATTTTAATTGATTCGACCTGATGCTCAGATCAACTTGTTTTTAACATGCATGTGAATGATATGTTAAGTTGCTGGTTGTGAATGAACAATGTTTAATCATAGCATTTGAAGTGGAATTCAAATGATTTTCAAATTCCATCTCCAAAGCATTTATTAAATTTAACCTATTCATTATTTTACATGTTTAGCCCAGTAACATTTTCAAACATGTTTGAAAATGACATATTCAAATTCCTTGGATTTTTCTGATACTTCTTCATATAAAAATTATTTTCATTGGAGTTACAGATTAATTTCTATGATTTTTAGAAGTTTTGCGCATTTTCTAGAATTCTTTTAATTCAGAAAACTACTTACTGCGTCAGGCTCACGTGAGCATGGCGTCAGCCATCGGCTGACCTGGTCAGGTCAAACCCGACAGGGGGGACCCACTAGTCAGCCTCACGGGAATAATCTCACGCTGACCAGCCCCTGATTGCGTTTAACTTATGCGTGGGCCCACTGGTTAGTGACTAATTAGCGTTTAAAAGGGTGGATTAGCGGGGCCAGGTCAGATCCTGCCGGAACTGACCGGCGGCGACGAGATCCGCGGCGGATCTCTGCCGGAGAGTCGCTGGAGTTAGTTGTAGTGCTCGAGATCGAGAGCCGAGAGCACTGGGAGGATCCCCAGGCTCGGCCTCATCCAGTACTGGCCTCAGTGAGGACTGGGGAGGACCGGAGGTCACCGGCGACGAGTTGAGGCGACGGCCGGAGTTCGGGCTCGTCGGTCCAGTGGCCAGGGGGCACGAAACCGAGGGGAAGAAGAGGGGAAATGAGCGCAATCTCACGTGAGTGTAGTGGAGGGCTTAGACGGCTCGGGGAGGCACTGTGGGCGACGAATCGAACAAAGCTCGGGGGACGTGGGTGACGTGGGTGTTGTAGGGCTCGGGGGACCTTCTTCTTGGGCAGGGACGACCAGCGTCTCGAGGCGGAGCGAATGGAGCACTCGGGGGAATGAAGCTGTGGCTAGAGGCTCGGGCAGCTCGAGCTCGAGCTCCTTTCAATGGCGGGAGTGGGAAAGAGAGCAACCGAGAATAGAGGGAAGGAATGGGTCGCGGGGATGGATAGGGCCGTGCTCGGGGAGGTTATCCCCGTCTTGCTAGCGCACCGCGACGTCCAGGCAAGCAGGGAGCTGCACGGAGGCGCCGGGCGTCGCGGCGGCCACCTCCTGCTGCCTACTCGCGAGGAGGAAGACGACAGGGGAGCTGGGCCTGGGCCAGGTAAGCGACAGGTAAGAGTTTTGCATTTTTTTTCTTGTTTTGTTTTCTGATTTGCTAACTATTTTGATTTGCTATTTATTTCAGCTCCAAAATAGTTTATAAAATTATTTTGAACACACCAGAATATTAGTTGGAATATATCCAACCATTCCTAAAGGTTTCAATATTTTTGAAAACTTAAAGTTTTTGAATTCAAATTTAAACTTGAATTCAGTGGCTTTTTGTATTTAAATAAAATGCCAAATGTGTTATGAAAATAGTTTTCTTCACTGATTATTTGCTTTCAGGAATTATCAGAAAAGTTGAACTTTTCTTGAGGCCATTTTGGATTCATTGATTTTAACAAGTTTGGAAATTCCTTTAAATTGAGAAGTGGCTAGGGTTTTTTAGTTTTGCTTCACCACTTGCTTTGATCTTGTTGCAATTTTCTTGGATGCAATGCAAAGAAGATATGAGCACAATGCTATACTTTGGTTAGGGTTCCACGGATGTGACAACTCACCCCCACTCAAAAGAATCTCGTCCCGAGATTTAGAAGTCGTCGGGAATAACGCGAGATACTCAAGTCGGAGACGATCCTCTCTTTCGCATGTTGCCTCCTTTTCAAAATGATTTGACCATTGAACTTTAAGAAACTTGAGGTTTCAACATCGAGTGGTACACTCAGCTTGATCAAGAATACGCAGAGGTATTCTCGGTATGAAAGGTTATCTTGGAGATCAAACGTTTCGTGGTCCACTTCACGGATAGGGTCCGAAAAGGAATGCCTGAGTTGCGAGACGTGGAAGACATCATGAACCTTGGAAAGATGCGGAGGAAGTTCCAATTGGTAGGCTACTTCTCCTCGTTTGGCAAGAATGCGAAAAGGACCAATGTAATGAGGAGCCAACTTGCCCTTGATACCGAATCGATGGGTACCCTTCAAAGGTGTAACCCGAAGGTAAGCCTTCTCATCAACTTCAAAGGTCACAACCTTATGATGACGATCATATTGGCTCTTTTGACGAGACTGGGCTGTTTTCAACTTTTCATGAATAATGCGAACCTGCTCTTCTGCATCCTGGATCATATCTAGGTCAAAGAGTTGCCTCTCTCTAGTTTCTGACCAATTAAGAGGTGTTCGACATCTTCCTCAATAGAGAACTTCAAAAGGGGCTTTGCCCAAGCTTGATTGATAACTGTTGTTATAAGAAAATTCGGCGAATGGAAGGCACTTCTCCCAATTCATACCGAACGATATTACACAAGCTCGGAGCATATCTTCTAGGACTTGATTCACTCTTTCTACTTGACCACTTGATTGAGGATGGAAAGCAGTGCTAAAAGATAAGTGAGTCCCCATAGCATTCTGAAAACTTTCCCAGAAGCGAGAAGTAAAGATACTCCCACGGTCTGAGTTTAGCTCCAAAGGAACACCATGAAGAGACACTATTCAAGAGATATATAACTCCGCTAGCTGGCTAGCTGTTATACTCTCACGAACTGGAAGAAAATGAGCTACTTTGGAGAGACGGTCAATGACCACAAAGATAGCATTATTTCCTTTCTTGGTCTTGGGAAATCCGGTAATGAAATCCATACTAACTTTATCCCATTTCCATTCAGGAATAGCTAAAGGTTGAAGGGTGCCAGCAGGCCTTTGATGTTCTGCCTTAACTCGACGACAAACGTCGCAGTTAGCAACGAACTCAGCAATTTCTCTCTTCATCCTAGTCCACCAAAACCTGTGGCGTAGGTCCTGATACATCTTAGTACTACCGGGATGAATGGTGAGAGGAGAATCATGAGCCTCCTTAAGGATCAATTGCTGCAGACGTTTGCTCTTAGGAGCTACTAAACGGTTCTAAAAGAACACAACACCTTTCTCATTGATGGAGAAATCCCTAGCGTTTCCGCTAGCAATATTCTCCTTGATCTGGGATATACCCTTATCATAAGCCTGCACGGCTATGATTTGATCCCTAAGAGTAGGCTTCGCCACCAGGGTAGAAAGGAATCCTTGAGGAACAATATGGAGATTTAACTTCCGAAATTCCTCATAGAGATGTGGTTGACCTTGTTGTAGCATCAAATTGTTACAATAATATTTATGACTTAGTGCATCAACCATAACATTGGCCTTCCCCGGAGTGTAAGTTATCCCTAAGTCGTAATCCGAGATCAACTCAACCCACCGTCTTTGCCTGAGATTCAAATCCGGCTGGGTGAAGATATATTTCAGACTTTGGTGATCAGTGAATATTTCGCAACGATTACCAAGAAGGTAATGTTGCCAGGTTTTTAGTGCATGGACTACAGCTTCAAGCTCAAGATCATGTGTGGGATAATTATCCTCATGTGGACACAACTGTCGAGATGCATATGCAATCACATGATGATCTTGCATGAGAATGCAACCTAATCCTTGTCGCGAGGTGTCGCAATAGATAACGAAGTCCTTAGAAAAATCTGGTGGTAGCAACACAGGTGCGGAAGTCAGGCGTCTTTTCAGTTCCTGAAAACTATGCTCACACTGTGGTGTCCACTCGAACTTTTTATCTTTCTTGAGGACTTCAGTTAGAGGCTTTGCAACCTTGGAGAAATTCTCGACAGAGCGGCGACAATAGCTCGCTAGACCAAGAAAACTCCTAACTTGCTTAACCGATTCAGGTTGAGTCCAATCAAGGACAGCTTGAACTCTCTCGGGATTGACAGCAATACCCGAGAGATTACGTGACCTAGATAGGTCACTTTTGGTAACCAAAATTCACATTTTGAAAACTTGGCATAAAGGCGATGCTCTCGAAGTTTCATCAATACCAGCCTTAGATGCTCAACATGTTCTTGTTCATTCTTCGAGTAGATGAGAATATCATTGAGGTATACCACGACGAATTTATCCAAATACTCCATGAAGATTGAATTCATCAAACGAGAGAAGGTGGCTGGGGCATTGGTTAAACCGAAGGACATGACGGTGTACTCGTATTGGCCATAACGAGTAACAAAAGCCGTTTTTGGAATGTCCCCGTTCTTGATCTTGATTTGATGGTATCCCAACCTCAAATCCATTTTGGAGAAGACTGAGGATCCAGCAAGCTGATCATACAGGTCGTTGATCCTGGGGAGCGGATACTTGTTCTTTATGGTGACCAGATTCACTGGTCGACAATCTACAACCATCCGATCCGTTCCATCCTTCTTCTTGACGAAGAGGACGGGGCAAGCCCAAGGATAAGAGCTAGGACGAATGAAACCTTTATTCAAGGCCTCATCTATTTGCTTCTTAAGTTCGGCTAGCTCCAGGGGTGCCATCTTATATGGTCTTCTGGCTATTGGAACAGTTCCCGGAACAAGATCTATTACGAACTCTACATCTCTGTCAGGTGAAATTCCTGGCAGTTCCTCTGGAAAAACATCCGGGAAGTCACAGACTACCGGAATGTCTTCAAGTTTCAGAAGAGGGTTTGCATTGAGGGAATAGAGTTGGCATTTGGCAACTCGAGTAGAGACATTGACTATCTTACCCAAGGGATGGGTTAGCTGAACATTTCTGGAATGAGTATCAATCTTGGCATAGTGAGCTGACATCCAGTCCATACCCAAGATAATATTAATATCCGAAGATTTCAGGGCTATCAATGAGGCTAGAAAAACTAGCCTGTCTAGTAGAATTTCATTGTCATAGGTTATCCTAGAGGTTTTCCACTTACTACCAGGAGTTTGGACAACCAATGGAATTGGCATATCACAGAAAGACATGTTATGCAACTGTGCATAACTTTCTGAAAAGAAGGAATGAGAAGACCCAGTGTCAAAAAGAACATACACTGGGTGATGATTAACAAGGAGCGTACCAATATGACGTCGGGATCCTGTGCAGCTTCTTCTGCTGAAACATAGTTCACATGGCCACGTGCAGGACTTGGCTTCACATAGTAAGCTTTGCCCGACGGACTTTCCGGGTTGCTTGGCACCCACATTCCGAGAAAACTCACGGGAATAGTGCCCTGGTTCTCCACACTTATAACATATCACTTGGTTGGCACGTGGTGCAGCATTGCTAGCTGGACCACCATAGGTTTTTGCTAGAGGGTTGGTCTGATTCGTCTGAGGTGCCATATAGGATGGCCTCGGAGTGTATTTTGGCGGCAGAGAACTGTTTGGAACCCACAGCCTGCGTTTTGGAAACGTGGAACCAGATGACGAGCCAAAATCACGGGAGTGCTTCTTTGTGGCTTCGAAGTCGGTATGATCAGTCTCGGCACTGATCGCCTTGTTGACCAGGGCTTGGAAGCTTGTACACTCGTGGAGGCGCAAATCACGATGAAGCTCAGGGCTCAGACCCTTACAGAATCTTGCTTGCTTATTGGCATCAGTAGACACCTCCTCTGTTGCATAGCGGGCGAGATTACCGAACTCGCGGCTATAGGCATCCACGGTCAACTTCCCTTGGTGAATGCACAGAACTCCTCTCTCTTTCTGTCCATCAGGCCCTCTGGAATATGGTGCAAACGAAAGGCTGCAATAAAGTCTGCCTACGTGGCTGCTGGTTCAGCAGGACGCATAGCTTCAAAGTTCTCCCACCACAGATTGGCGGGTCCTTCCAGGAAATACGCCGCAAAGGTCACCTTGTCGGCCTCAGAAACATTCGCAGAGCGAATCTTACGTGAAATACCGCACAACCAATCATCAGCGTCGAGGTGATCTACGGAGTGATGGAATTTTGGAGGATTCAGCTTCACAAAGTCATTGAGGGACACAGCAGCATTCCTAGGCCGTCGAGCCGTATTTTGCTCAATACGCTCTAACAGTCGGTTGGTCTCCCTTTTGTTTCTCTCTGCCTCAAGCATAACTTCCGCCAGAGAGGGCGGGTGTGGCAGTTCTTCCTGCGACGCTTGACTACCCTCGCCTTGCTCATGAGCAGGGGCACGGTTTAACCTGGTGAACACCATCCTGACAAACAAACTCACAGCTTAGACCAATATCATCATCAATGCTAGCTATGGATTAAGAATGCACTGAACACATGGAATGCGGAAATGAATATCCGAACAACATGGTAACAAGCAACTGCTATATATACACCATGGTTCATACACAGCCTTACATAGTTCAGTACAACCTTAACCGAAGAGCAAACTACTGAAGTTATGAAACTACTCATCACAGGCTTACAAGCTTCCTATACATTATTTATCTATGCCTCCGGAATTCATTTCACAAGTCACACAGGACTGTGAAAGTACAACTACTACCATACCATCCTTCCACTCACGGTTCAGGCATCCGCATAGAACAACTCATAAAGATTGCCTCCATGGCCTGGAAGCTCAACCTGCGGATCAGGGAATACTCTAGCCTGAGATCCCTGGGATCCGTAAGGACACGGATGTGGCCTTGGTCCCCTGGCTGGTGGTAGTAGGGGTCCCCGAAGAGGGGTGACTCCTCCTATAGCGAGCGAGTCAACATGAGCCGGAAGATGGGTTCTAACAGGGTTCAGCATCTCCATATCTCCGTACCCTGTCTGGACTACCGGTGCCAGCTGCGTCAAAGCCGTCCATAGATGGGCACGTGTAGCATAAAGCTCCATGCGGAGGGCACGAGCATCCCTGTCTCTATTCTCTAGCATCTCAGCAGTGGACTGCAGTAGCGGATCCTCCATAGAGGAATCAAAATAGACCCCACTGAGGTATCCCTCTTCATCTGGCTGAGAGACAGGAACATAGCAGAACTCTGAATTCTGCAGCAGTGCATGTCTCACCCTCATAATGGTCAGCATTGAATAGGCAGCATCTTGTACTGCCATGTCAACATTGACTCCCAATCCATAAGACCAATGGATTGGCTCCTCAGCTCCAGGGTAGTCTGGAAATACCCTAACAGTGCAGATATACTGGCTCTGGTTGAAGTCTCGGTACTATTCCTCCACTGTGTACTCTGGGTACCAACGGTAACCGCACGCCGACATCACCCTGACCAGCATGGCCGTATGACCCGGCACATCAATGCACCTGGTCAGACGAACCACCTGACGAGAAGGACGGCCAGGCATCTGAAAATAGAGAGTAATGCAAAAGCATTAGAGCTCTGAATGCAAAATTGGGCAGCATGACGGCTGTAATTGCTCAAAAACAATTTTGAGACAACCCAGAAAATAGAATAGCATAACCACTCAGCTATCAAGTTCAATTCTCTGATCATCAAACTTACTACCTTTTCCTAGGGATAAAATAAACCCAAAATATCTCTCAACCCGTAGTCTTATAATCTACCGATCAGAAACACGAGCCTAGAAGAAGATGAGTAACCTAGTCCTTAATTCCCGCAGAAAAGACGAGGATGACCAGAATAGAATAACTTGAGAATAGAACAAGAGTCTTACGTTCCCTTCCACGAACAATTCCCTTATATATAACTAAAGCAAATCTAGACTCAACTTCGACCAGTTTGGCTTAGTAGTCCTACAGTCAGTCAGACTCTGATACCAACGCTGTCGGGACCCCGATCCTAAGCCATAGGAATCTAGCCTGTAACACATCGCATCTCTTTGCGGTCTCACGCATGGTTATCCCCACGGCTGCAGCCTTACCTTAGCCGGGACCGTTTGCACCTCTTGACTCGCATATGCAATTGTGTCGCTAGCAATCCAATGACAAAGAACCCGGATCGACATGTCTAGTCATAAACCAAGGTGGCAGTTCCGCACAGGGACATGCATACATGACCCAACAAAGCAGGTGTCGGTCACCAGCGAATGTAGACGAGTCGTAGCAAGCTACAAGGACTCCATTACATCGCGTGAGATTTCCCCAACGGAGACAGACACAGCAGCTAAGAAGGACACATGCCGGTCAACCAATGTGTCTGGAGCAGTAGCGAACTACCATGGCTCGTTGGATCACAAAGGGGCATTTCCCTATAAGGAATTCTACTAAAGCCTACGACTAGGTAATCGAACGCCATACATATCAGTACGACACACGTACGCATGACATACCGATATGTATAGATACATCGATGGCATCACAACATAACCATAAACATACAAGCTTTATTTAAAAGACACGGAAGAGCCACACACATAATATTACACAGTAGGGGTCTCACGACCCATCATAGCAGTCATTCAAATTACAAGCCAGGGGAAGTAGATAAACTGTCTGAGTACAGACAGATGAAACTAGAAGGCACATGGCCTGACTATACTACAGATCCACCCTAGGGCCAGATCGTAGCTGGGATACCAGCTACTCGTCGTCGTCGATGTCTAGGAAGAACCCTCCATTAGGGTCATTAACAACCTCTGCAACAATATTAAGCAAACATGAGTATTAAGGTAGTGAGCAAGACGTTAGGATAACTATCTACTCATGCAATGTATCAAAAAGGAATTGTGGGGTTTCATGCGGAAAGCCAGCATTTGACTCGTGGCTAGACAACTTGCATTTTTAAATAATTTTTGACAACTTGATTTCTCGCACACGAGTCCACTAAGACCACAACAATACTCCATCGTGGAATCATTCCGTCTCCATACGGAAATTCCGTCCACGACACTCACGCTTATCTTGACAATTTTATGAGTAGTCATTAAAGTTATCTTTGAACAATATATGTCTCCAAGTAGTCCATATCCGCAGACACGGCTATTCGAATAGATCATAACCCTGTAGGGGTGTACTTCTTCACACACGCTCTCGCCACTTATTGCCATGTGCACGTCATGCACCTGGCAACCTTCAAGCGGAAGCCCAGCGAGGGAGTCGACCACGACCGTTAACCATGCTAATACTTAGTCCAGGTCTATCGCCTATCTGAGGGTAACCCGCACGGAAGTCCGGCCAAGGTTTCAGCCACGGCCCCAAACGATGTGCGCACGGTTCCCAAGCCCACCATCCGGGTGCCACTTGGTACACCGTGCCACTGCCTACCGCATCACAGCCCACCTCTCAGGTCAATGCTATGCACGGCCTCCAGCATGACTATAAACACCAGAAACTACTTGCAACTCCTGGACCGAGTACTAAGCGATTAATAAGTCGAGAGGGTCAATTAAGTATCCCAACGTGTGGTAGTATCTAGTCTTGGATTACATACACGGAACTTAGTTCCTAAGGACGGTTCCAATGAAACAACCCTCCATGTACTCCTACATAGGCTTCCACCGGTACCTTTACCAAATCATGTTCAACACACAACCTTTACTTACTCAACACATTCTCACAGCTCTGTTCATCTTCTAGATGACAGACCATACACAACTCTAAGCATAGCATGCATAGCAGGATAAGGCACATCATGACTCAAGCATCTACCAGATATGCTAGGTTGCAAGGTTCAGCTATTTACTGTGACAAAGACAGGTCATGCAAAGGAAGTGGGTTCAACTAACGTGGCAAAAGCATTTGAAGCATTTGATCCTAATGCAATAAGTAAGTGCAGGAGCGAGAACATGGGATTTATCGGGATGATCAAATGGTTGCTTGCCTTGTTGCTCAGAGGAGGGACAATATCCGTCAGTCAGATATTCAGTGGAATCCGGAGGAGCGGAGCCTACCGAAAGAAATGACATCAATCAATAACAATCATATGCAACAAAATGATGCATGAGCATGGCATGAAGATGCATGGTGGTATGCTAATGTAGCTATCATTTATTAGGTTTGAAGTTGATTTGAATCAGATTCAATTATCACTTCAAACCAGGTATTCTCGAATACCATTTTAATTGATTCAACCTGATGCTCAGATCAACTTGTTTTAAACATGCATGGGAATGATATGTTAAGTTGCTGGTTGCGATTGAACAATGTTTGATCATAGCATTTGAAGTGGATTTCAAATGCTTTTCAAATTCCATCTCCAAAGGATTTATTAAATTTAACCTATTCATTATTTTACATGTTTGGCCGAGTAACATTTTCAAACATGTTTGAAAATGACATATTCAGATTCCTTGGATTTTTCCGATACTTTTTCATATATAAATTATTTTCATTGGAGTTACAGATTAATTTCTATGATTTTTAGAAGTTTTGGGAATTTTCTGGAATTCTTTTAATTCAGAAAACTACTTATTGCGTGAGGCTCACGTCAGCATGGCGTCAGCCGTCGGCTGACCTGGTCAGGTCAAACCCGACAGGGGGGACCCACTGGTGAGCCTCATAGGAATAATCCCGTGCTGATCAACCCCTGATTGCGTTTGTCTTATGCCTGGGCCCACTGGTTAGTGACTAATTAACGTTTAAAAGGGTGGATTAGCGGGGCCAGGTCAGATCCTGTCGGAACTGACCGGCGGCGACCAGATCCGTGGCGGATCTCTGCCGGAGAGTCGCCGGAGTTAGCTGTAGTGCTCGGGATCGAGAGCCGAGAGCACTGGGAGGATCCCCAGGCTCGGCCTCTTCCAGTACTGGCCTCAGGGAGGACTCGGGAGGACCAGAGGTCACCGGCGGCGAGCTGAGGCGACAGCCGGAGCTCGGGCTCGTCGGTCTAGTGTCTAGGGGGCACGAAACCGAGGGGAACAAGATGGGAAATTAGCGCACTCTCACGGGGAGTGCAGTGGAGGGCTTAGACGGCTCGGGGAGGCGCTGTGGGTGACGAATCAAACGAAGCTCGCCGGCGGCCGAAGCTTGAAGACAACGGTGCCGTGGGCGTTGCAGGGCTCAGGGGACCTTCTTCTTGGGCAGGGACGACCAGCGTGTCGAGGCGGAGCGAATGGAGCACTCGGGGGAACGAAGTTGTGGCTAGAGGCTCGGGCAGCTCGAGCTCGAGCTCCTGCCAATGGCGGCAGTGGGGAACAGAGCAACCGAGAGGAGAGGGGAGGAATGGGTCACGGGGATGGATAGGGCCGTGCTCGGGGAGGTTATCCCCGTCTTGCCAGCGCACGGGGACGTCCAGGCAAGCAGGGAGCTGCGTGGAGGCGCCAGGCGTCGCGGCGGCCACCTCCTGCTGCCTACTCGCGAGGAGGAAGACGACAGGGGAGCTGGGCTTGGGCCAGGTAAGCGACAGGTAAGAGTTTTGCATTTTTTTCTTGTTTTGTTTTCTAATTTGCTAACTATTTTGATTTGCTATTTATTTCAGCTCCAACATAGTTTATAAAATTATTTTGAACACACCAGAATATTAGTTGGAACATATCCAACCTTTCCTGAAGTTTTGAACATTTTTGAAAACTTAAAGTTTTTGAATTCAAATTTAAACTTGAATTCAGTGGCTTTTTGTATTTAAATAAAATGCCAAATGTGTTATGAAAATAGTTTTTTTCACTGATTATTTGCTTTCAGGAATTATCAGAAAAGTTGAACTTTTCTTCAGGCCATTTTGGGTTCATTGATTTTAACAAGTTTGGAAATTCCTTTAAATTGAGAAGTGGCTAGGGTTTTTGAGTTTTTCTTCACCACATGCTTTGATCTTGTTGTAATTTTATTGGATGCAATGCAAAGAAGATATGAGCACAATGCTATACTTTGGTTAGGGTTCCAGGGATATGACAGAAAACATGAATCTTCTGAAACATTTACAACACTCTCGATAGAATAAGGAGGGACAAATAAACAAGAGAGGCTTGAATAAGAATTTCCACACGAGAAAACATTTAAAAATGAAAATGATATGATGGGCACCGAAGCTTCAATTGAATTCACCGGAGAAGAAAAACAAGAATGGTGAATGATGAAATTAGAACTTGAGCATTTTCATAATGAAACACATGGTACAACACGGAAGAGAAGATAGGAGAAGCATCAATGAAAATAAATGCACTTCGACGATAATTAAATCATTGAAGAAAAGGGCGGGAGGGTGGGAACAAGATAGACAACTTGGGACAGATGAGATGACCTCCGGCAAGAAATGAGGGATTGATCTTGCAAATATTGGAGAGGATAGAATTATGTTGAAGGGAGGCACTCTAGTTGGAAAAGAATTGACTTGACGACTCCGGTTTGAAAAGAATTGATAAGACAACTTGATTGAGCAAAAGAATTGGCACTCTCATATAAATATGAGAACACTGCTTAGGAAAGATATGAAATCAGCACTTTTCATTGAAGCAAATTGAATTACCATACTCCAAGAAAACAAAGGATGAGGCTTACGAAACAAGCCAGAAACAAATTCATGACAGAGACTTCGCTCGATATTTTCTTGGCAAGGTTCATACAGGCTCGATCATAGATTGGATTGTCGTATTGAAATGACGCTTGAATATGCTCCCTATGTGTAGCGAACTACAAGGCTTGATGAAGCATATCTGACGACATATATCAAGACTGTCCTATGTAATAGATTGTGTACAAACGAATCCACTAGATGTCAAACCCCAACCTCACATCATGCATTTGTTGGAAGATAATCCTAGGTTACTACTTGAGTTACCACTTGAGAAATCCCAAATTTTATGGTTATGCAATCAGGTCCATGGATACTAGGAGTAAAATCCATCACTCAACTCCTAGCAATAACACTACCCGTCCAGTGTATCACATCCGCCAACACATAACCAGAGATCTCATAAACTCATCTACCTTAGGCCCTTGTTATCACAACGATACCAATTATGGAAGTACATCTGGACACTCTTCCGAGTATTGGGTGACGCGAAACTCCTCTCGCTACAAAGAGTATTGAAGTAATTTCGAACATCCTGCATCCTCAAATACCAAGGAAACTGAATGATAGCGAGTGTGACAAGAATCCCTCCGAGCTCAACTCCTCGGAAAAAATCAAGTTGGACAGGAGGCACCAAGTGAGAACTCCGTCACATCGGTATCATATAGATTCAAAAATAGACACGTGATGCTAAATTGTTTTTATGCGAGAAGAGCATTATAATTAAAGTTCTTATGCCAGGATTCCTCACCACATCATAGAAGAGGAGTAAAAAGAATCCTACTCTCCTATATATAACTAGACAGAAAATATTTTTTCTAGACTCGACTCAGCAAGTTTGATCAATCAAGGGGGCTCCTAGGTCGGTACTGCTCACGTAGAAACTTGTAACACCCAAGAGGCAATAATATCCTCATGTTGGCACGAGGGCCTCGACGGGGATAGAAACGCATCTCGTCGTTTTGCAAGAATAGATATCATTACAAGTACATGTATAGAATATATGAGTATATGGAATTGGGTTACACTCACCACAAGCTACAACATGAACAACACAATACAACAATGTATTCAATCACCATGTAGAAGAGCAGGGTCCGACTACGGACGAAATCAAACGATAAAAGAACGACGTCCATCCTTGCTCTCCGAGGTTGTTGGCCTCAAACCCATCCTAGATCGATGAAGTAGTTGAAGAAGAAGAAACTCCAAGTAGAACAACCATCACGCTCACCTCAAAGTATCACTTTACCTATACGTGCAACTCTTCTTGTAGTAATATGTGAGCCATAAGGGACTCATCAATCTCATTTCCAAAGGTATCAAGACTACCAACGCTTAATGGGTGTGGTATGGTTAAGTGGTGAGGCTCCAGGAAGCAATAAATATTTATTTGAGTGGATAACTTACGAGTACAAGAATAATAGGGTGGTGATCTACGCATAACAGACATGAACTAGAATGATCACGAAGTGATCTTGAACACCTACTTACGAGTCATACATAACCCCACCGTGTCCTCCCTCAGATACAGATCTCACGAGAAGAGACAGTCACGGTTGCGCAAATGGTTGGTAAGTTTTAATTAAGTTTACTTCAAGTTTTCTATGACCGGGTGTTAAACAAAGTTTCCAAGTTGCCACGTAACCACGGGAACGACTCTCATAAAGATTTAACCCTACAGGGGTGCTCCAACTAGTCCATCACAAACTACCACAAGATGTGTCGGAAACCTCGACTACAGAAAACCCGTGATCTCCTCGGATTCCTGGTGGAAAACGTCAACCTCCAGATAGCCCAAAGTATCATCAGAATCCCTCACATAAGACGTTTGAAAAGGTAAAATAAATCCAACAAGCCCGCCCAACGTGCCGAAAATCCCGATAGGAGCCGCGTATCTCGTTCTCACGGCACACCAGCTGAGCTATTGTTACCACGCCAAACACAGAGTTGCCACTAGTAGTGTTAACAAGCTGATCTCGGTTGGACCAACACTCATGAGGAGCACTTCCCCGGGGTTTATTACTTATCCGTGGGTGCTACCGGGTCCCTATGCTTTTTATTAGTTATTAGAGAAATGTTGTACCAATGATGGGCCTTGAGAGAAGAGTTTTATCCCAAAATGTAAGTCAAGGGGGTCCCCATAACAACCCAAAGCATGTTACACTACAGGAATCACACACTGTGTCGTCTGCCATAACAGACGGCAAACACGTGTTCCACCGATGTCAAAGGTCTTTGTCGTCTGCCTCCTGTCCGCAAAGTTCCTATGATTACTTTCGACGGCATAGCACCTTCTTTGCCGTTTTCGGCCATAAGCGGACGACAAAGGCCTTTGCCGTCACCCTTTAGTCCCGAGGAGAAGACAAACATCTTTAAACGGCAGCCGACAGGCAACGCGTCCGTTAGGGCTAATGGAGGCTTTGTTGTCTGCCTCCCTCATCATCTTTGCCGTCTGCCTCGCTCCGTTAGCTTTGTCGTCTGCATATATGGGCCAGCCCTCAGTTGGCCCAGCCGCCAGCCCTCATTCTTTGTCGTCTACCTCCCTCGGGCTCTTTGTTGCCTCCCTCGGGCTCTTTGTCGTCTGCCTCCCTCAGGCTCAGTGTCGTCTTCCAGCGCACGGTAGCAGACGGAAAAGAGCCTATCTGGGCCAGCTGCTGGTGCCCCAGGTTGCATAGTTGGGTGCCACGTGGCACCTTTGCCGTCTGCTGCCTGATGGCAAAGGCGTTTGGCATCAGCTGGCAGACGACAAAGAGCCCATATTGTCATAGTTTTGCTTTTTTATGTTATTTCACAACACACATATATATATAATTCATAGCACATATATGATATATAGGTCACAACACATATATGATATACATATAAAGTTCATCAATGCCATTTGTTCATCAATGTACATCCCATATATCGAAAGAACCAACATATACAAAGTTTCATCCATATATATACATATACATATAGTTCCACATATATTGTTCATCCATATATACATATACATATAGTTCCACATTGTTCATCAACTCAAATGAAAACTAGAACTAAAGCACTCCATCAATGCCAGCTTCCATGCATGTAGTACATCCAATCTGCAAAATGGGAATAAGAAAGTCAGAAGAAGAACAACAACAACAACATATGACGTTTTTGAGCTTATTATGTCATTGTGGAGGAAAATACGCTAAGTATATGACCTTTTTGAGCTAACCAAGGTTATTATGCCATTTTTGACCTAACTAAGCTAATTATGTCAATTTGGATGGAAATAAACTAACTATCTGACATTTATGAGGTAACAAAGGTTCTTATGCCATTTTTGACCTAACTAAGCTAATTATGCCATTTTAGAGAAAAACAAGCTAAGTATATAATATTCATGAGCTAACCAAGGTTCTTATGCCATTTTGATCTTATTATGTCGTTTTGGAGCTAAACGGGGGAATCATCTCATTGTTGGGGAAAATAAGGTAAGGAGAATATGAAAGATGAGAAGAAACAGGAGGAGAAGAAAAAGAAGAAAAGAAGAAGAAGGAGAATAATAAGGATAAAAAGGAGGATAAGTAGGACTCCTTCTCCTTCTTCTCCTCCTCCTCCTTGTTCTTCTCCTTCTTCTTCTTTTCTTCTTCTCTTCTTCTTCGTACTTCTTTTCATTTCTCCTCTTCTTGGAGCTAAATTAGCTAAATATGTCTTTTTGGAGCTAAATGGGCTAATTATGTCATTTTAGAAGAAAACAAGCTAAGTATATAATATTCATGAGCTAACCAAGGTTCTTATAACATTTTGAGATTATTATGTCATTTTGGAGCTAAATTTGCTAAGTTATGAGCTAACCAAGGTTCTTATGTTTTTACCTAACTTAGCTAATTATATCATTTCGGAAGATAATTAACTAAGTATGGCTTTGTTGGGGAAAATAAGCTACGTAGAAGAAGAAAGAGAAGAACCAAGAAGAGAAGAAGAAGGAGAAGAAAAGGAAGAAGAAGGAGGAGGAGGATAAAGAGAAGGAGAAGGAGGAGGAGGAGAAGAAGAAGGAGAAGAAGGAGGGGAGAAGAAGAACGATAAGAAGGAGGGCTCCTTCTCCTTATTCTCCTCCTTTCCTTCTCCTTCTTCTTCTCTTCTTCTCTTCTTCTTCTTCCTTCTTTTCATTTTTCCTCTTTCTTCTCCTCTTGTCCTCTTCTTGGAGCTAAATTAGCTAAGTGTGTCTTTTTAGAGCTAAATGGGCTAATTATGTCATTGTTGAGGAAAATAAGTTAATGAGAATATGAAAGAGGAGAAGAAAGAGGTGGATAAGAAGAAGAAGGAGAAGAAGAAGAAGGATAAGAAGGAGGAGAAGTAGGACTCATTCTCCTTCTTCTCCTCCTTATCCGTCTCCTCCTTCTTCTCTTCTTCTTCTTCTTCCTTATTTCCATTTCTCCTCTTGTCCTCTTATTGGAGCTAAATTAGCTAAGTATATCTTTTTGGAGCTAAATGGGCTAATTATGTCATTGTTGGGGAAAATAAGGTAAGGAGAATATGAAAGAGGAGAAATAAGAGGAGCAAAAGAACAAGAAGGAGGAGAAGAAGGAGAACTAGGACTCCTTCTCCTGCTTCTCCTTCTTCTTCTCTTCTTCTTCTTCTTCTTCCTTCTTTTCATTTCTCCTCTTCTTGGAGAAAAAATAGCTAAATATATATTTTTGGAGCTAAATGGGCTAATGATGTCATTTTAGACGAAAACAAGCTAAGTATATTTTATTCATGACCTAACCAAGGTTCTTATGCCATTTTGAGCTTATTATGTCATTTTGGAGCTAAATTAGCTAACTTATGAGCTAACCAAGGTTATTATGATGTTTTTACCTAACTTAGCTAATTATGTCATTTCTGAGGATAATTAGCTAAGTATGTCTTTGTTGGGGAAAATAAGCTACGTAGAAGAAGAAAGAGAAGAAGGAAGAAGAGAAGAAGAAGGAGAAGAAAAAGAAGAAGAAGAAGAAGAAGGAGGAGGAGGAGAAGGAGAAGGAGAAGGAGGAGGGGGAGGAGAAGAAGAAAAGAAGAAGAGAAGAAGAAGGAGAAGAAGGAGGAGAGAATAAGAAGGAGAAGAAGAAGGAGAAGAAGGAGGAGAATAAGGAGGGCTCCTTCTCCTTCTCCTTCTCTTCTTCTTCTTCTTCATTCTTTTCATTTTACCTCTTTCTTCTCCTCTTGTCCTCTTCTTGGAGCTAAATTAGCTAAGTATGTATTTTTGGAGCTAAATGGGCTAAGCATGTCATTGTTGGGGAAAATAAGGCAAGGAGAATATGAAAGAAGAGAAGAAAGAGGAGGAGAAGAAGAAGGAGAAGAAGGAGGGTAAGTAGGACTCCTCCTGCTTCTCCTTCTCCTTCTCCTTCTCCTTCTCTTCTTGTTCTCTTCTTCTTGTTCTTCCTTCTTGTAATGCCCCAAGTGTGTAGTTGCCATATTTGGAACCTATCTTATGTGGGTCCACCTTGTCATGAACATGTTTGATCTTAATGCATGTATGATTTCATGTGGCACTTGATCTTCTTTGGTTGTGTGGCTATATTTTTTTGCTTGTCTTGTCATTGTGATTGAGTTGATGTGGGGTGGGCCTTCTGATCACATGTGATGATGGTGTGTGGAGTGTAGGAGTGGTTGCTATGTATTTCAAAGCTCCTTGCAATTCAAACCCTTTTCCTTTCCTTTTAATCTCATGTTCAAAATTCCATCTTCCCCAAAGCTGATTTAAAAAATGTCTAGTGTTTAGAGTATATTGTGGAGATGATGATGTAATAGTTTGGAGTCTTGGTTTTGGATTTGAGGCTGCATATAAATCACAAAACAGGTTATTTAAATGCTGTTTTGGATTTATTAAAGTAGCCCTAGAAATGTTGTTGTATTTTATTTAAATAGATAGTTCATTTTCAGGTCCAGGGCAATTTTTGTGTTGATTTTATCTTCTTTAGTTTGCCCTGTACCTATTTTATTTTCTCTGGTTTATTTTTCAATAGGAAAAAAGCCAGAGGGCCTCTCTCTTCTATCCGGCGCACTAAGTGGGCTCCCTCCCACTTAGCGGCCCATCTATCTCTTTCCTCGCGAGCCCGTCGCGCATCCGTCGTTGTCCTCCTCCTTTCCAGCTCGAAAGTGGGTCCCTCCCGTCAGCGTCTCCTTCGATCCCCTCTGTTCCACCGGAGAGAGCACGCGCACATGGCCTCCCGCGCGTCCCTCGCTTCTCCCCTCGCCCTATAAAGGACCCCTTGGCTTCCGTGCCTCATTAGGGTTCCTGCCCGCCTCCGCTCCATCCAGATCTCCTCCCCCCTCTCTCTCTGCTGTCGTTGCAAGGTAAGAAATCGATCGGCTCCGCCATGGCCGACCGATGAAGCTCCCCGTGGATCCGTCGTTGTAGGGCCCCTCGGGCCGTAGTAACGCGAGAAATGGAACCCTGGTTGCCCCGGCAACCTTCCATCTAGGACCCGCAGTTTGATTTGCAGCACAACGCCGGCGAGCACCTCCCCTGTTCCGGCTGTTCGTCGGGCAGCAGAGATGCAGAAGGGAATACACTTCTGAGTTACTCCCTCTTACCTGTCAAGTGTCGATCCGTAGCGTAGTGGTAGTAGAGCATTGTTGCCTGTCAAGAGGGCGTGGGTTCGATCCCCCCTCGGCACCCCTTTTAAATCTTGTTTTTGCTTCGACACAGTAACCACCAGGGACAAGTTACCCTGCTATGTTCCCCTCTCTTTGTCAAAACGATGACAGTAGGAGAGTGGTTTGGGTTTGTGGCTTGGACCAGGGAGCTCCTGGGTTCGATCCCAGGGCACTCCCCCCCCCTTTCTTTTATTTGTTGATGTTTAATTCTTTGTCTTTCCTGCTGCACCTTGTGCCTACATGGTGTTGCAAGAGACATGTGCATCTCATTTCCTTTTTTTTTCCTGTCCATCACATGTAGTAGTGGGGGCAACACTTGTGTGTGTGGGGATGTGAATGTGTGCATGTGGTGTATACCTGATGATGTGTGTGTGGTATACATGGAGTGTGTGGTGATGCTAGTATAAGAGATGTAGTTGCATTTAGTAGAGCATTGTAGCTTGTTTCTTGCTTGCATGTTTGCAAGCTTGGTGATGTTTGTGAGCTGCACTAGGATCCTTGTGCTATGCCACTTTTCAGTCTTAGAGGAGTTGTGTATGTGTGGATGTGAGATTCAATGTATTGTTCATGAGCATGTTGTAGTGTGGTGTTTCAGAGTAGATGTATGTGTGTGGATCAGCCCCTTTGCAAGTCACTATGCACCTCCACATGACCATATGTGAAAGGGCATGATGTCTTGTGCGTGCGTGATCAACTTGGTAGATGAGCTTGTGGTGTTGATCTACATGACACATACATGGGGTCAAAACCCTCATGACACTATTGTCATTGGGCACATGAACTAGTATCTATGTAGGAGTTGATCTAGTGAATAGCACATGAATCGTTGCACTATTCACGATGTAAGATTCTTGTAGTTTCTTCCTTCCTAGTTTGTAGTCACTTGCTCCAAGTAAGTGTATGCATATTTTATGTGGTTTAGAGGTATAATCTCCCAAAGAATCCATTTGTGAACTTAGTTTTTCCATTGGGATATTATCTGGAGATGACATATTATCATTTTCTTCTATGTTTAGAGCTTCGTTCCATGTGATTTGTTGAGCACAAAGGTTTGCTTCTTGGTTGTGCTAGTAGAGGGTGACCCCCTCTACCTCATGTTGGTTTCAATTCATGATTAGGATTCCATATGTGCAAGTTATGCCCACTCAAAGTAGGCATGTGGCTGAAATTCCAGATTAGTGAAAATCTGAGATTTTCACTAAGTCTGAGAATCTGTTTATATTGTCTTCTCCTGTTGATGAGCTTGTGCAGGTCAATGTGTGGTGATCTAGCCTTAGCTTTCAACTAGAAAGTTGGACCTGATATGTTTTTATAGCTCCCTGTAAAATTTCATGTCATTTGGAGTCCTGTAGATATTCTTTTGGCTGCTGTCAAAATGCTTCAGAGCATAGACAGAAAGTGAGAATCTGGAATTTTTACCAAGTCCGTGAAAACTGATATTTTTGGGCAAGTTTGCAGCCTTGTATCTTTCTGTGTTTAATTCCTTTTTGTGTGATTCTTGCTTGTGCTTCTAGTATTGTTAAATAGCTACAGCCACATATATTATTTGTCATATTTGGGTGTCTGTATGTGCTTTGCATGTAGCTCACAAATTACTATGATGCAGTTTATGGAAGATTGTGTAGTTTTGTCATTTTGATGTTTGTGGGTGCTTAGTTGATGATGTGGTGTTCTTCTTTGCTCCAACCCATTCATGTTGGTTTGTTTTATGTCTTGGTAACCTGGAAATACCATAGTTGTGCCATTTGAGTGTGTGGTGATGATTTTGTTACGTAGGGCTTCATATCTTGTTTCGTTGATTCCCGTTGATCCGTAGCTCCGATTGTAATGTTATTTATATGGTTTTGCATCTTGTTTCATTGATTTCCCTTGATCCGTAGCTCCGATTGTAACGTTCTTTATATGGTTTTGCATCGTTTTCACGATACGCATCTGATCATGTCATTCTCATGCATGTCAAAATAGGTTAGCATACAGTTCTGTCCAGGAACATGTATTTACTCCTTATGCTTGTGCTAGTGATAGAAATAGTGATGCATGCTCATATTCATCTCATGCATCATGTGCTTGTTGTATCTTGAGGTGCTCTTGTTCATTGGATGTTATTATTATGTTGGGTAGCACTAGGATCGGAGAACGAATACGTGGATTCAGGAGAGTATGTGCAAGACGATCAAGAACCATTCCAAGCTGAGGATATCACAGGCAATATGCTATGACCTTGATTTCATCTCTAGACTTGTTATGCTAGATTACGTTTCCTTGTCATATGCTCGCTGCCTACCACTGAAATAATTGCCTCTTGATATGCCATGAACCCATACACTGATCCCTTCCTAGCAAACTTGAATGGCTAAGTAGGCTTGCTCAACTACTAATGTTAGCGTTGCTAGATGCAGGTGCTTGTCTCATGTGATAACATGAGCTTGATATCATTATCTTAACTCTGTTATTTAATTAATGCACCTATATACTTGGTAAATAAGAGAAGGCCTAGCCTTTTGCCGGGTGCTTTGTTCCGTTATTGCCGCCATAGTTACCGGCTACCGGTGTTTGATTCCATATTGATCGCTCCTAACACGTTCGGGGTTGTTATGGGGACCCCCTCGATAAATCGCGTAGTGCTAAGACTTGTCCCGCAGGACCCAACATTGGTTTTAATCTGCTAATCACTTAATAATAATATGCATAGGGAATAGCTACCCCGAGGTATTTAATCAACAACCCGGTCCAGTGCTCCTCATGAGTGTTGGTCCCAGCTGAGTGATGTCCGGGGCCCCACTGGTCACCCAGAGGTTTAGCTATCCCGACGTCTAGCTCATCCGTCGTGTCCTGAGACTGAGATACGCGACTCTTATCAGGGTCGTCGACACGACGGGAGGTCCTGCTAGTCTTGTCTTACCTTAGCGATATATCTTGCGTATAGGAATCCTGATGAAGCTTTGGTTCTCCCCAGAGTTGAGGTTTTCCTCTAAGGAATCCGACGAGATCACGATATCCGTGATAGAGCATTACTTTGCGGCCTGTGTACGTTTGTGATGGACTAGTTGGAGCACCCCTGCAGGGTTTAATCTTTCGGAAAGCCGTGCCCGCGGTTATGTGGCAACTTGGAATATTTTGTTAACATCCGGTAATAGAAAACTTAAACATAAGCTAATAAAATTGCCAACTGTGTGCGTAACCGTGATTGTCCCCTCGAAGATCTCTCTTCGATCCGGAACACGGTGGGGTTATGAATGACGTAGGTAGGTGTTCAGGATCACTTAGTGATCAAGTTTTATCGACCGCTAGTATAGACCACCTTCATAAATGTTCTACGTAAGTTAGCCACCATATCAAGCTTAGGCTGCTGCAACCTTAAACACTCTACCCTATCCAACCTAATAACTTGACTAGTTGTGGCACTGAGGTCATAGATTGCTGAGTCCCCGTGGCTCACAGATTCCTTCACAACACCAACAGGTTCAGGTACCCCAGAGACAGGTGATCCCGAGGGCACGCAGCTGGCGTGGCAGTATGATGAGGAGAACGACCGTCTGTACATGAACTATCCAGAAGATTGAGGCGTGGTCGTGATCGTGGGCCAGCAGGTAGGGTAGCATAGCCATTTCCCTTGTTTTGTAGTCCGTAGCAAAACTACTTTGATTGTATGCGTGATGTACTCTGATATATCTATGAGAAGGCAATTGAACCCCTGATTGTCTATCAATTATTATTGTGTATGTGATGTGATACCTGTTTGCGAGACGCTTAGATGCGCTCCTTTCCAATTTGGGGCCTCAATCCCCAGATCGGAAAGGACCGCATCTTAGTCGTTACAAGTTGGTAATCAGAGCCTTACGACCATAGGAGCCTTTGTGTGATCGTACTTGGCCGAGTCGAGTCTAGTAAAATGTTTTGAGTCTTAGTTATATCGGAGAGTAGGATTCTTTTTTCTCCTCTTCTATGCTCTAGTGAGGTTCCCGTCTTAGGAAATATTTAATTCTACTCCTCTTCTCGCTCAAATTTTGTTTAGGATCACGCGGATATTTGTTAAATCTATATGATTTCGATGTGACGGAGTCCTGTCTTGGTGCCTCCTGTCTGCTTTGATTTCTTCTGGGGAGTTGAGCTCCAGGGGATTCTTGCGCACATCGCCATCATTCAGATTTCTGAGTATCTAAGAACGAAGGATGTTCGTAATTGCTTCAATACTGGTAGTGGCGAGATAACCCCGATGTCCCCAGTACTGGTGCAGAGTGTTCGGGAGTACTGCCATACTTAGTATCGTTGTGATCACGAGGGTCTGTTGTAGATGCAGGTCCAAGATGTTGGTTGTGTGTTGACGGATGTGATACAGGTGACGGGTTAGTATAGGAGTTGTGTGATATTACTCCTTGTATCCGTGTACCAGATTGCATGACCAGTTATTTCGGGAATTCATAGGTGGGATATCAAGTAGTATCTTATAGGACTATCTTCCTACAGATGCATGATTGAGGTTGGGGAAATCTCGATCATATGTTTGTTCCGAGCAGTTCTAGCTCATACTTGTTTGCAGTGGTCTTCATCGGAATCTTGTCGTGCGTCACTTTGAGGAAGCATTCTTACTATTTTGTTCGAGTGCAATTGCTTATTCCTGTCTCTTGATTCAGTAATATCTTCAATTTATTCTGTGGGCTAATATGATGTCCGTCTTCAGGATGGCTCCACCAACTCGTCAGAACCCAGGGCGTGAGGATATGCCGCCTCCACCTCCTCCTCCGTAGAACCCTCCGCCGCCGCCGCCTCCTCCTATAGAGGCCTGGCAAGCGGTGATGGCTGCTACTAATGCAAACACCCAGATGCTGCTATAGCTGTTGCAAGAGAGAGCCAATCAGCAACAAGGAAATTTTCAGCATGGTGGCAATCAGTTTGCTAGTATGAGTCAGTTCCTGTCAAACCAGCCAAAGACTTTCACTTCTTGCGACCAGCCATTTGATGCAGAGGACTGGATCCGTGATATGAACAAGCATTTCGAGTGTAGCAATGTGCGTCCTAAGGATTTCGTCAAATTTGCAACATTCCAGTTGAAGGGGCAGGCTTCTCTCTGGTGGCAGCAGTTGAAGGACTCCAGAGGCGCTAGGGTGATTTCTTGGGATGAGTTCTGTTGTGACTTCAGGTCCCACTACATTCCTTCCAGCTTTGTGGAGGAGATGCCTGAAAAGTTTAGGCGTTTGAAGCAGGGTGGCAATTCCGTGTACAAGTACAACGTTGAGTTCCACGAGCTGGCCCGTTACGCGCTGCAGGATATCCCTGACCAGAAGAGCAAGATTTATCAGTTCAGAGGTGGCTTGAAAGAAGATTTGCAGTTAGCTCTTGCCTTGCACGATCCTGAGGAGTTCGACAAGTTCTACAACCTAGCTCTCAGAGCAGAGGCAGCCTTGCTCAAGGTGGAGAATTCTAAGAAGCGATTAAGAGATTCCAGCTCTTCCTCAACTCAGGTGGTTCAGAAGCAAGAGAAGTTCTGGGTGTCTTCTCCTCCTCCTCGGCACTCGCAGCAGCTCAAGCACTCTGGTGGTCGTGGTTCTTCCCACCCACCCAACCCTGTCTTCCAGCAGAGATACCAGCATCAAAAGCAAGGGCGTCCTCAGACTCAGTACCGGCATCCAGCATATGTCACTTGTCACAAGTGTGGGCAGAAGGGTCACTATGCCAACAAGTGTACTTCTCAGCTCCGACTGCCGCCTCCTCCTCTAGGCAAACCTCCAAGCAACGCTCTTGTCAAGTTCAACCCCAGATCAGCTTGAGTCAACATGGTGAATGCAGCTGAGGCAGAAAACTCGTCAGATGCGATTATGGGTAACCTCCTCGTCAATGATATTCCTCCTAAAGTGTTATTCAATTCTGGTGCTTCGCATTCGTTCCACTCCATTCCATTTGCATCCAAACATAATGTTCCTGTTGAAGAGCTTCCTAGTCCGTTATCAGTAGTTTCTCCAGGAAAGGTCATGCATGCTAGTACTCCTGCTCCCGATGTTTCTATCAAGTTGGGCAGTTATTGCTTTCTGGCGTCTCCGTATGTCTTGGGCAAGACCGACATCGACTTGATCCTTGGTATGGACTGGTTGGCAATGAACAAGACATGGCTTGATTGTGAAGTCAAAGAAGTGAAGCTTACCCACTCTTCGGAGGACGTGATTATATTCGCGACGCGCGATGATACAATCCGTCTGTTCTCTTTGAATGAAAAGGGTGAGATCAATCCTATTTCGCAAGTCCGAGTGGTCTCCGAATATGAAGATGTGTTTCCTGAAGAGCTGCCAGGCATGCCTCCGCACACAGAAGTTGAGTTTGTGATTGAGCTAGAGCCAGGCACGGAGCCCGTGTGCAAACGGTCGTACAAGCTGGGTCCATAAGAATTGAAGGAACTTAAGAGGCAACTCGATGAGCAGGAGCGTTTGGGTTTGATCAAACCGAGCTCGTCTCCGTGGGGCTGTGGTGTTCTGTTTGTCAAGAAGAAGGATGGCACGGACCGGCTGTGTGTCGATTACCGTCCATTGAACAAGAAGACAATCAGGAATAAATATCCACTTCCGAACATAACTGAGTTGTTCGAACAGTTGAAAGGTGCTAAGTTCTTCTCCAACCTTGATCTCAGAATGGGCTATCATCGAATTCGCATTTGCGAGGAAGATATTCTGAAGACTGCCTTCAGGACTAGTTTTGGCTCGTATGAGTATACGGTCATGTCTTTAGGTCTGGAAAATGCTCCTCTGACATTCTGTCGATTGATGAACTACATATTCTCTCCGTTCAAGAATGACTTTGTCTTGCTCTATCTTGACGACATTCTGGTCTTTTCCGAAACTGGGGAAGAACATGAAGAACATCTCAGATTGGTGCCTGATAAGCTGAGAGAGTACAAGCTGTATGCCAAGTTTTCCAAGTGTGAGTTCTGGCTAAAAGAAGTGGTTTCTCTTGGGCACATTATCTCTGCTGAGGGCATTAAAGTTGATCCGTCCAAGGTTCAGGCCATTGTTGAATGGGAGCCTCCGCAGAATGTGAAGCAGCTTCGAAGCTTTCTCGGGCTTGCTGGATATTGCAGAAGGTTCGTTGAGAACTTCTCGAAGATCGCCAAGCCGCTCTCAGGTCTTCTTCATAAGGGGGTTAAGTATGCTTGGTCTCTAGAGTGTCAGTTGGCCTTCGACACACTCAAAGAGAAGCTTACCTCCACTCCAGTCTTGGTTCCACCGGATGATTCCAACTCTTACCAGGTCTTCTGCGACACTTCTCTCCAGGGTCTTGGTGCAGTCCTGATGCAAGATAAGAAGATGGTTGCTTATACCTCCAGGCAGTTGAAGCCAGCGGAGAAGAACTATCATGTGCATGATCTTGAGCTAGCAGCTGTGGTACACTCTTTGATGACTTGGAGACACCTCTTGTTGGAACGTAAGGTTGAAGTTTTCACCGATCACAAGAGTCTCAAGTACATCTTCACTCAGCCTAACTTGAATCTTCAGCAAACCCGTTGGGTGGAAATGCTCCAAGATTTTAATCCGAGTGTTGAGTACACGCCACGCAAAGCTAATGTCGTGGCGGATGCTTTGAGCAGGAAGGCATATTGCAACAGTCTGATTCTGCAACCTCTCGAGCCTGGTCTTTGTGAGTCTTTCAGGAAGCTCAACCTTCAGCTAGTACCTCAAGGATTTCTTGCAAACCTTCATATCTGTCCTACCTTGGAAGATCAGGTCCAAGCAACACAGCTTCTTGACGCTATGGTGAAGAAGGTCAAGATTGGCGTGGGAAAGAGTCTTCCCAACTATAAGTGCTTCACTGTTGATGCCAGAGACACGTTGTTCTTCGAGGATCGCCTTGTCGTCCCGAAAGGTGATCTCAGGAAAGTAATCATGGAGGAAGCTCATAACTCTTTGCTCTCTATTCATCCTGGAAGCTCCAAAATGTACCACGACTTGAAGCAGACCTTCTGGTGGACTCGTATGAACCGTGAGATTGCTCAGTTCGTAAATGAATGTGATGTATGTCAAAGGGTGAAAGCAGAACATCAACGCCCAGTAGGCCTGTTGCAGCCTTTGCCGATTCCCGAGTGGAAGTTCGATCACATTGAGATGGATTTCGTCACCGGGTTTCCGAAGTCCAAGAAGGGTAATGATGATATATTCGTCGCCATCGACAAGTTAAGTAAAGTGGCTCATTTTCTACCAGTCAAGGTGTCCATCTCAGCAGCTCAGCTGGCAGAGTTGTACACCTCCAGGATTGTCTCTTAGCACGGCGTGCCTATGATGATCTCTTAGGATCGTGGAAGTATCTTCACTTCCAAATTCTGGGACTCCTTTCAGTCTGCTATGGGCACGAAGATCCGCTTCAGCACAACGTTCCATCCTCAGACTAGTGGTCAAGTGGAGAGAGTGAATCAAGTTCTTGAGGATATGCTGAGAGCCTGTGTTATCTCTTTTAGCATGAAGTGGGAAGATCGTGTGCCTTTCGCGGAGTTCTCGTATAACAACAGTTATCAAGCTAGTTCTGGCAAGGCTCCGCTTGAAATTCTCTATAGCAGGAAGTGCCGTACCCTGCTGAACTGGTTCGAGACCGGCGAGCGTCAGATCATTGGGAATGATTTGATAGAAGAAGCTGAGGATATGTGTCGAGTCATTCGCGACAACCTCAGAGCAGCTCAGTCCCGTCAGAAGAGCTATTATGATAGCAAGCACCGTGACATGTCTTATGAGCTTGATGACTTCGGCTATCTCAAGGTGTCGCCTATGAAGGGTATGCAGCGCTTTGGCATCAAAGGCAAGCTTGCGCCTGGTTTCATTGGTCCGTTCAGAGAGGTTGGCAAGAGAGGCGACCTTGCGTACCAGCTCGAGCTTCCGTAAACCTTTGCAAATGTCCATGATGTGTTCCATGTTTCTCAGATTCGGAGGTGCTTCAAGACCCCTGAGCGCACTGTTCATCTTCAAGACAACGACCTTCAGCCCGACCTTTCTTATCGTGAGCATCCAGTTGCGGTTCTCGAGGCGACTGAGCGCAAGACCCGCAACAAGACCGTCAAATTTCTCAAAGTGCAGTGGTCACACCATTCTGATAAAGAGGCTACTTGGGAACGCGAGGATCACCTCCGTTCCAAATTTCCCGATTTCTTTCAGTCTTAGATCTCGAGGAGGAGATCTTCTTTGTAGTGTGAGAGAGTTTGTAATGCCCCAAGTGTGTAGTTGCCATATTTGGAACCTATCTTATGTGGGTCCACCTTGTCATGAACATGTTTGATCTTAATGCATGTATGATTTCATGTGGCACTTGATCTTCTTTGGTTGTGTGGCTATATTTTTTTTGCGTGTCTTGTCATTGTGATTGAGTTGATGTGGAGTGGGCCTTGTGATCACATGTGATGATGGTGTGTGGAGTGTAGGAGTGGTAGCTATGTATTTCAAAGCTCCTTGAAATTCAAACCCTTTTCCTTTCCTTTTAATCTCATGTTCAAAGTTCCATCTTCCCCAAAGCTGATTTAAAAAATGTCTAGTGTTTAGAGTATATTGTGGAGATGACGATGTAATAGTTTGGAGTCTTGGTTTTGGATTTGAGGGTGCATATAAATCACAAAACAGTTTTTTAAATGCTGTTTTGGATTTATTAAAGTAGCCCCGTAAATGATGTTGTATTTTATTTAAATAGATAGTTCATTTTCAGGTCCAGGGCAATTTTTGTGTTGATTTTATCTTCTTTAGTATGCCCTGTACCTATTTTCTTTTCTCTGGTTTATTTTTTAATAGGAAAAGAGCCAGAGGGCCTCTCTCTTCTATCCGGCGCACTAAGTGGGCTCCCTCCCACTTAGCGGCATATCTATCTCTTTCCTCGCGAGCCCGTCGCGCGTCCATCGTCTTCCTCCTCCTTTCCGGCTCGACAGTGGGTCCCTCCCGTCAACGTCTCCTTCGACCCCCTCTGTTCCACCGGAGAGAGCACGCGCACATGGCCTCCCGCGCGTCCCTCGCTTCTCCCCTCACCCTATAAAGGACCCCTTGGCGTCCGTGCCTCGTTAGGGTTCCTCCCCGCCGCCGCTCCATCCAGATCTCCTCCCCCTCTCTCTCTGTCGTTGTTGCAAGGTAAGAAATCTATCAGCTCCGCCATGGCCGACCGATGAAGGTCGGCGTGGATGCGTCATCGTAGGGCCCCTCGGGCCATAGTAATGCTAGAAATGGAACCCTGGTTGCCCCAGCAACCTTCCATCTAGGACCCGCAGTTTGATTTGCAGCACAACGCCGGCGAGCACCTCCCCTGTTCCGGCTGTTCGTCGGGCAGCAGAGATGCAGAAGGGAATACTCTTCAGAGTTACTCCCTCTTACCTGTCAAGTGTCGATCCGTAGCGTAGTGGTAGTAGAGCATTGTTGCCTGTCAGTAGGGCATGGGTTCGATCCCCCCTCGGAGCCCCTTTTAAATCTTGTTTTTGCTTTGGCACAGTAACCACCAGGGACAAGTTACCCTGCTATGTTCCCCTCTCTCTGTCAAAACGATGATAGTAGGAGAGTGGTTTGGGTCTGTGGCTTGGACCAGGGAGCTCCTGGGTTCGATCCCAGGGCACTCCCCCCCCCCCTTTTTATTTTATTTGTTGACGTTTAATTCTTTGTCTTTCCTGCTGCATCTTGTGCCTACATGGTGTTGCAAGAGACATGTGCATCTCATTTCCTTTTTTTCCTGTCCATCACATGGAGTAGTGGTGGCAACACTTGTGTGTGTGGGGACGTGAATTTGTGCATGTGGTGTATACCTAATGATGTGTGTGTGGTATACATGGAGTGTGTGGTGATGCTAGTATAAGAGATGTATGTAGTTGCATTTAGTAGAGCATTGTAGCTTGTTTCTTACTTGCAGGTTTGCAAACTTGGTGATGTTTGTGAGCTGCACTAGGATCCTTGTGCTATGCCACTTTTCAGTCTTAGAGGAGTTGTGTATGTGTGGATGTGAGATTGCAATGTCTTGTTCATGAGCATGTTGTAGTGTGGTGTTTTGGAGTAGATGTATGTGTGTGGATCAGCCCCTATGCAAGTCACTATGCACCTCCACATGACCATATGTGAAAGGGCATGATGTCTTGTGCGTGTGTGATCAACTTGGTAGATGAGCTTGTGGTGTTGATGTGCATGACACATACATGGGGTCAAAACCCTCATGACACTATTGTCATTGGGCACATGAACTAGTAGCTATGTAGGAGTTGATCTAGTGAATAGCACATGAATTGTTGCACTATTCACTATGTAAGATTCTTGTAGTTTCTTCCTTCCTAGTTTGTAGTCACTTGCTCCAAGTAAGTGTATGCATATTTTATGTGTTTTTGGGGTAGAATCTCCCAAAGAATCCATTTGTGAACTTAGTTTTGCCATTGGGATATTATCTGGAGATGACATATTATCATTTTCTTCTATGTTTAGAGCTTGGTTCCATGTGATTTGTTGAGCACAAAGGTTTGCTTCTTGGTTGTGCTAGTAGAGGGTGACCCCATCTACCTCATCTTGGTTTCAATTCATGATTAGGATCCCATATGTGCAAGTTATGCCCACTCAAAGTAGGCATGGGCTGAAATTCCAGATTAGTGAAAATCTGAGATTTTCAGTGAGTCTGAGAATCTGTTTATATTTTCTTCTCCTGTTGATGAGGTTGTGCAGGTCAACGTGTGGTGATATAGCCTTAGCTTTCAACTAGAAAGTTGGACCTGATATGTTTGTCTAGCTCCCTCTAAAATTTCATGTCATTTGGAGTCATGCAGATATTCTTTTGGCTGCTGTCACAATGCTTCACAGCATAGAGAGAAAGTGAGAATCTGGAATTTTCACTAAGTCCGTGAAAACTGATATTTTTGGGCAAGTTTGCAGCCTTGTATCTTTCTGTGTTTAATTCCTTTTTGTGTGATTATTGCTTGTGCTTGTAGTATTCTTGAATAGCTACAGCCACATATATTATTTGTCATATTTGGGTGGTTGTAGGTGCTTTGCATGTAGCTCACAAAGTGCTATGATGCAGTTTATGGCAGATTGTGTAGTTTTGTCATTTTGATGTTTGTGGATGCTTAGTTGATGATGTGGTGTTTTTCTTTGCTCCAACCCATTCATGTTGGATTGTTCTATGTCTTGGAAACCTGGAAATACCAGTGTTGTGCCATTTGAGTGTGTGGTGATGATTTTGTCACGTAGGGCTTCATATCTTGTTTCGTTGATTCCCGTTGATCCGTAGCTCCGATTGTAATGTTCTTTATATGGTTTTGCATCGTTTTCACGAGACGCATCTGATCATCTCATTCTCATGCATGTCAAAATAGGTTAGCATGCAGTTATGTCTAGGAATATGTATTTACTTCTTATCCTTGTGCTAGTGATAGAAATAGTGATGCATGCTCATATTCATCTCATGCATCATGTGCTTGTTGCATCTTGAGGTGTTGTTGTTCATTGGATATTATTCTTATGTTGGGTAGCACCGAGATCGGAGAACGAATACGTGGATTCAGGAGAGTACGTGCAGGACGATCAAGAACCATTCCAAGCTGAGGATATCACAGGCAAGATGATATGTTCCATCTCTAGACTTGTTATGCTAGATTACGTTTCCTTGTCATATGCTCGCTGCCTACCATGGAAATAATTGCCTCTCGATATGCCATGAACCCATACACTAATCCCTTCCTAGCATACTTGAATGGCTAAGTAGGCTTGCTCAGCTACTAATGTTAGCGTTGCTAGATGCAGGTGCTTGTCTCATGTGATAACATGAGCTTGATATCATTATGTTAATTCTGTTATTTAATTAATGCACCTATATACTTGGTAAATAACAGAAGGCCTAGCCTTTTGCCGGGTGCTTTGTTCCGTTATTTCCGCCATAGTTACCGGCTACCGGTGTTTGATTCCATATTGATTGCTCCTAACACGTTCGGGGTTGTTATGGGGACCCCCTCGATAAATCTTATAGTGCTAAGACTTGTCCGGCAGGACCCAACATTGGTTTTAATCTGCTAATCACGTAATAATAACCTGCATAGGGAATAGCTACCCCGAGGAATTTAATCAACAACCCAGTCCAGTGCTCCTCATGAGTGTTGGTCCCACCTGAGCGATGTCCGGGGCCCCATTGGTCACCCAGAGGTTTAGCCATCCCCGCGTCTAGCTCATCCGTCGTGTCCTGAGACTGAGATACGCGGCTCTTATCAGGGTCATCGACACGACGGGAGGTCCTCCTAGTCTTGTCTTACCTTAGCGATATATCTTGCGTATAGGAATCCCGGTGAAGCTTTGGTTCTCCCCAGAGTTGAGGTTATCCTCGAAGGAATCCTACGAGATCATGAGATTCATGATAGAGGATTACTTTGCGGCCTTTGTACGTTTGTGATGGACTAGTTGGAGCACCCCTGCAGGGTTTAATCTTTCGGAAAGCCGTGCCCGCGGTTATGTGGCAACTTGGAATATTTTGTTAACATCCGGTAATAGAAAACTTAAAAATAAGCTAATAAAATTGCCAACTGTGTGCGTAACCGTGACTGTCCCCTCGAAGATATCTCTTCGATCGGGAACACAGTGGGGTTATGAATGACGTAGGTAGGTGTTCAGGATCACTTAGTGATCAAGTTTTCTCGACCGCTAGTATAGACCACCTTCATAAATGTTCTACGTAAGTTAGCCACCATATCAAGCTTAGGCTGCTGCAACCTTAAACACTCTACCCTATCCAACCTAATAACTTGACTAGTTGTGGCACCGAGGTCATAGATTGTTGAGTCCCTGTGGCTCACAAATTCCTTCGCAACACCAACAGGTTCAGGTACCCCAGAGATAGGTGATCCCGAGGGCACGCGGCTGGCGTGGTTGTACGATGAGGAGAACAACCACCTATATGTGAACTATCCAGAAGATAGAGGCGTGGTCGTGATCGTGGCAGTACGTGAACTATCCAGAAGATGGCAGGGTAGCATAACCATTTCCCTTGTTTTGTAGTCCGTAGCGGAACTACTTTGATTGTATGTGTGATGTACACTAATATATCTATGAGAAGGCAATTGAACCCCTCATTGTCTATGAATTATTATTATGTATGTGTTGTGATACCTGTTTGCGAGATGCTTAGATGCGCTCCTTTCCAATTCGGGGCCTCAATCCCCAGATCGGAAAGGACCGCATCTTAGTCGTTACACTTCTTTTCATTTATCGTCTTCTCCTCTTCTTGGAGCTAAATTAGCTAAGTATGTCTTTTTGGATCTAAATGATCTAATTATGTCATTTGAGAGGAAAACAACCTAAGTATATAATATTCATGAGCTAACCAGGGTTCTTATGCCATTTTGAGCTTATTATGTCATTTTGGAGCTCAATTAGCTAAGTTATGAGCTAACGAAGGTTCTTATGATGTTTTTACCTAACTTAGGTAATTATGTCATTTTGGAGGATAATTAGGTAAGTATGACTTTGTTGGGGAAAATAAGCTACGTAGAAGAAGAAAGAGAAGAAGCAAGAAGAGAAGAAGAAGGATAAGAAAAAGAAGAAGGAGGAGGAGGAGGAGGAGGAGGAGAAGGAGAAGCAGGAGGAGAAGAAGAAAAGAAGAAGAGAAGAAGAAGGAGAAGAAGAAGGAGAAGAAGGACGAGAAGAAGAAGGAGAAGAAGAAGGGCTCCTTCTCCTTCTTCTCCTCCTTCTCCTTCGTCTTCTCTTCTTCTTCTCTTCTTCTTCTTCTTCCTTCTTTTCATTTTATCTCTTTCTTCTCCTCTTGTCCTCTTCTTGGAGATAAATTAGCTAAGTATGTCTTTTTGGAGCTAAATGGGCTAATTATGTCATTGTTGGGGAAAATAAGGTAAGGAGAATATGAAAGAGGAGAAAAAAGAGGAGCAGGAGAAGAAGGAGAAGTAGGACTCCTTCTCCTCTTTCTCCTTCTTCTTCTCTTCTTCTTCTCTTCTTCTTCTCTTCTTCTTCTTCTTCTTCTTCCTTCTTTTCATTTCTCCTCTTCTCCTCTTCTTGGAGCTAAATTAGCTAAGTATGTATTTTTGGAGATAAATGGGCTAATTATGTCATTTTAGAGGAAACCAAGCTAAATATATTATATTCATGAGCTAACCAAGGTTTTTATGCCATTTTGAGCTTATTATGTCATTTTGGAGCTAAATTAGCGAAGTTATGAGCAAACCAAGGTTCTTATGATGTTTTTACCTAACTTAGCTAATTATGTCATTTCAGAGGATAATTAGCTAAGTATGTCTTTGTTGGGGAAACTAAGTTACGTAGAAGAAGAAAGAGAAGAAGCAAGAAGAGAAGAAAAGGAGAAGAAAAAGAAGAAGAAGGAGGAGAAGGAGAAGAAGAAGGAGGAGGGGGAGAAGAAGAAGAAAATAAGAAGATAAGAAGAAGGAGAAGAATAAGGAGAAGGAGGAGGAGATAAGAAGAAGGAGAAGAAGAAGGAGAAGAAGGAGGGCTCCTTCTCCTTCTTCTTCTCTTATTCTTCTTCTTCTTCTTCCATCTTTTAATTTTTCCTCTTTCTTCTCCTCTTGTCATCTTCTTGGAGCTAAATTAGATAGGTATGTCGTTTTGGAGCTAAATGGGCTAATTATGTCATTGTTGGTGAAAATAGGGTAAGGAGAATATGAAAGAGGAGAAGAAAGAGGAGGAGGAGAATAAGAAGGAGAAGAAGAAGGAGAAGAAGGAGGAGAAGTAGGACTCCTTCTCCTCCTTCTCCTTCTTCTTCTCCTTCTTCTTCTTCTTCTTCCTTCTTTTCATTTCACCTCTTCTCCTCTTCTTGGAGCTAAATTAGCTAAGTATGACTTTTTGGATCTAAATGGGCTAATTATGTCATTTTAGAGGAAAACAAGCTAAGTATATAATATTCATGAGCTAACCAAGGTTCTTATGCCATTTTGAGTTTATTATGTCATTTTGGAGCTAAGTTAGCTAAGTTATGAGCTAACCAAGGTTCTTATGATGTTTTCGCATAACTTAGCTAATTATATTATTTTGGAGGATAATTAGCTAAGTATGTCTTTGTTGGGGAAAATAAGCTACGTAGAAGAAGAAAGAGAAGAAGCAAGAAGAGAAGAAGAAGGAGAAGAAAAAGAAGAAGACGAAGGAGGAGGAGGAGGAGGAGGAGGAGAAGGAGAAGGAGAAGGAGGAACAGGAGAAGACGGAGAAAATAAGAAAAGAAGAAGAAGGAGAAGAAGGAGGGAGAAGAAGGAGGAGAAGAAGAAGGAGAAGAAGGAGGGCTCCTTGTCCTTCTTCTCCTCCTTCTCCTTCTTCTTCTCTTCTTCTCTTCTTCTTTTTCTTCCTTCTTTTCATTTTTCCTCTTTTTCTCCTCTTGTCCTCTTATATGAGCTAAATTAGCTAAGTATGTCTTTTTGGAGCTAAATGAGCTCATTATGTCATTGTTGGGTAAAATAAGGTAAGGAGAATATGAAAGAGGATAAGAAAGAAGGGGAGAAGAAGAAGGAGAAGGAGAAGGAGAAGAAGAAGGAGAAAAAGGAGGAGAAGTAGGACTCCTTCTCCTTCTTCTCCTACTTCTCCTTCTTCTCCTCCTTCTCCTTCTTCTTCTCCTTCTTCTTCTCTTCTTCTTCTTCTTCTTTCGTCTTTTCATTTCTCCTCTTCTCCTCTTCTTGGAGCTAAATTAGCTAATTATGTCTTTTTTGAGCTAAATGGCTAATTATGTAATTTTGGAGCTAAATTAGGTAAGTATGACTTTTCCTAGCTCTACTACCTAAGTATGTCAATTTGGAGCTAAATTAGCTAAGTATGTCTTTTTCGAGCTAAACTAGCTAATTATGTCATAAATGAACTAGAGAAAACATATCGTCGAGTTCATCAAGGAGGAGAAGCACGAGGGTTGCTCGCAGCAGCTTCGTTTGGAGACGGTTGCCGTGGATAAGGGTCATGCGATGTCGCTTGGGAGTTATTGTGCAGAAAAGATATTTTGCAATGTCTGAGTTAGCATGATGACACTCAATTTTTAATAATAGTTTATGATGACCATTGAAATGAAACTCACCGTGCCAATCGCAGAGAAGACGGGCATCAGCGGAGGGGCTTGACCGGTCTTCTCGCACATAGACTGCACATTTGGTTTTTATGAGTCAGTCGTATTAGTTAGTAATGAAACAAACATTACACACATGATTTGGCTAATGTGAAAAATAAACTTACCACAATAAGCTCGTACATGGCCACGTGACCCGCCTCATTCCGAGCCCTCTCCTCCTCAATCAACCGAGTCGTGGTCCGGTCCCTCTCCTCAAGAGCAGCCTGAAGAGCAGCCTGGTTGCCAATCTCTCTTTCTCAAGAGCAGCCTGGTTTGCAATTTTCTCTTTCTGAAGTGCAACCTGCAACACCATTCATCGTTACCACAGTAACGATCGATGGCCACACACATAATGAAATGGATGAACATTTTCTGAGTCTGTACAACTAACCTCGATGGCAAGATCGACTGGCCGTGGACGACGCGTTATCTCGGGACAGGAGCTCGACTGGCGCGCCTTGATCTCGGGGATAGTGAGTGGACAACGTATTATCCCATCTCCAATGGCTATCAAGCCATGGGGCCTCCCGCCACCAGATATCATCACCAGCTCTGGATCCAAAGGTTCGTGGCTTGGATTAAAGTCCTCCCCTTTCCAAGCCTTCCCCACGTCCCTGTATTTCACGAGCTTGTGGTGGGGTGAGATGTTGGTGAAGTTCTTCGGATCATCCAGGTCAGACTCAAAGAATGGCTTCGCCTTCTTGTAGGAGGCAGTATGGGCCATGCCATAAAGGTCATACAACTCTAGCATCTTCGTCTTATTGTGACGCGCCTCAAAGAGAGGAACAAAGTATTAGTTAGGGGCTCAAGCTAGCATGAAGAATGAATTGCATGAATCAGGAAGCAAACCACATACCCAGTTTCGTCCGAACTGAAGTAAGTTGGTGTTGCCTTGATGGTGTGGCACACCAACCATTTGGCTACGCCGATCCTTCGGATTGTCGTGGACGGCTCGCCAGTTTCATGTGCACCACTCATCCACCAACGCCTCCCAACAATCCATATTATTTGCACAACATCTTGGGGGCACCTATAAGTTATTAGAAAGAATTTTGAGCGCTACGCCTATGAATCAAATCAAGAGAACTACGTGCAAGGCCTTAAGAATAGGTAATTACCTTCATGTACTCCTCCTTCTTCAGATACTTTCTGCGGCACTCCTTCTTCTGCTCTTAATACCACACATGGTTTAGTAGTCTCGAATGGCCTGTGGCCGAGCCTCGTTGCGTAAGTTCTGTAATAACTGCCTACACTCGGCCTCGAGAACCTTGGCCTCCTCCTCCTCATATCCCTCCTCACACCTATAGAAGGTCTGCAATCAAACAAGACAACAATTATTAGTACAATAATTAGCTATATTGTTAATTTTAGATTGTGTAAAAGGATAATTTATCCAAAAGCTGTTGATCACCATCTCGGCCCTCATGTGGCACAAGACACCATCTATAATCTCCTCCGGCGGGGCCTGCGCACCCTCGTAGTTCTCCCAGGTAAATCCTAGTGTAGGAACCCGACCCTCACCACGCAACGTGACAAACACCAGGAAATTTGTCCGGCAAAGCACACCAAGGATGTTGTTCGGCTTGCGGACTCCACCAGGGTGTTTCCATCCCCTGAAGTATGATAAGGTCAACGCATTAGATATTTGAAGAAACTTGAAGGCAAAAGCTAAAAAAAGAGTAAATGTACTTGTCTATCCCCTTCAGGCTTAATCACCAGCATCTGCTCGCGGGTAGCCGGCACGACCGGAAGACGTGTACTACCATGCTTGTACACGGTGGCCCCGTCCACCTGCACGTCGGCCTCACTATCCGTAGACTCATCCCCGCCATCAACAGAATAGCCACCCGGACCCTCGGTCCAATCCGGCACCTCGGTCTGATCCGGCCAGGCACCCCATCTGGATGTCTCCACGTCGGCCGAAGCCTGTGTGGCAGGAGTTTCCTGGGACGTAGCCTCAGGAACCGGAGTCTCGTGGGCCGGACACACCTCGACCCGAGGATAATCCTGGACCGGAGTCTCATGGGCCGAATGCCCGTCCACCCGAGGCTCTTGGACCGGAGTCCCCGTAGCCTCCTCCGCAAATGGGTCCACCATAGTAGTCATGTGCTCGGGTGAATGAGCTGGTGGTGGTGGCGAGGATGGCGCAACAGTCCGCCTACATCTTCCACGGCCACCACCTCTCCATGTACCCTTCCCCTTCTTCCCTACCCGACCAGCACCTCTCCGAGTGGGCAATGTCGCCGACGAAGAAGCACCCGTGGGTGGTGTCGTCAGACTGTCTGCCAAGGCTCTACGGAGAGATAGGGGTGGAATGGAAGTACCACCCCTTGTGCGGGCCGCCGAAGAAGAACCCGTTGAGTGATCTGGACCCGCGCCCACCATCTTTCAACACCTGCTGACCTGCCATGATAAATATTAAAAGAAATTAGTACAACATAAAAAAACTGAATAGCTGACATGAATAATAATATGTACATATATAATTTAAGTTGGGAATCTTACAAAATAATCATCATCATCATCACTATCACGCATGTCTTCATGAATGACGTGCTCATCGGGTTCAACGACATGAAGTTGTGGAAGGCCTTTGTGTAATCGGTCAAGCATTGACATGTCATCTGCATCAGTAACCTCTTCTAGTTCCAGCTCTATTCGTTCCGGCTCAGGGGTGAAGTCGGATTCATTGTCGCTGTCTACTTCCATGTTCTGGGGTGAAGCACGGCGGTTCTTGAAACATTTCTTGGAAAGATCTGTTTCTTGGAAGAATTCTCCATCATATGTGTCTGGGTTAAGGTGAGATTCATAATCCTGTTCATTTGGGGGAGGTGGTCTAACACGTGGCGACACTTCATAAACAACATACCAACCTTCTAGATTCATATCAGTTTGGCATGCCCACGGTAGATAGAAAACTTGGATCCCCTGTTGAGACATAATATAGACATCAGGAACATCTAAATGGGTGTTTGGATTGATTTCGACTAGTCCTATATGTCCATGAGTCCTTCTAGTCTCCTTCGGCTGGAACCAATAACATTTGAAGACTACGACGTTCGGTGGGTTTTCACCATAGAATTTAAGTTCATAAATTGCTTCAACTCTTCCATAATACTCTATACCACCTTCGACGGTAGCAGAGACACAAAAATTTGTAGATTTCTGGTCGGGCATAGATAGCTCTTTGCCAAAGGTACGAAAGAGATACATGTTGATGTTGTATTTCTCAAATGAACAGACCTTATAGTCAAAACCATTAGCGGCTTGTCTCATTTCGGCGTCCATAGACTTTGAATTAGCTTACAAGTTTAATACAAAACGATTGTTGCATTAGCCGCAAGTTATACCAAGAAATGAAATGGTCATTATTGATAATTACCATTTGTTTGAACCAAGAGATGAAACCGGCATAGCCGCCTCCATGCTTTGCCAGAAGTTCATACTCTTCAACGGAATCATTTTGGATCACCGCTCCATCCGAGAATTTGGCGACGTATCGGCTGTATGAAATATCCGGGAATAAGAGCAGTTCAAAGGAATTAGAAGTTACGGGAAAGTGTGCCGAGAACTTACTCGATGTACGGCTGCACTTCTATTAGGTTGTTGAAGATATACAACAAAATGTCCCGCCATTCTTCGTCATCCAACGTTATTGGTTTCGAAGCACCGGCTGGTGCGAGCTTCCCTTTGAATAGGCTGAGGTTGGATCCACCTTTTTAGGGTCTGCATCATTGTACCGAGGCTTCGGATTATGCAAATGATGATTTTTGGCTTCGTAGTGTGCTGTCATAAAGTTTGCCACCTCCTCAGTAATGAATGCCTCAACCATCAATGCTTCAATTCTATGCTTATTTTTATATTTAGCTCGAAGCGTCTTCTGCATCCTCTTAGTTGCATAGCACCAACGATTTTGCACGGGCCCACCCAATCCTGCCTTAGTCCGTAGATGTAAAATCAAATGTTACATTCGATTAAAGAAGTCCGGCGAAAAGATCTTCTCTAACTTGCACAGCAACTCCGGTGCAAACTCCTCCATGTCATCTACCACGCCATGCGACAATTCTTTCGCACAAAGAACACGGAAGAAATAGCTCAGCTCCACCAGTACTAGCCATTCATCCTCAGGAATAAAGCCACGTAACATCACCGGCATTACCCGCTCAAGCCATATGTGCCAATCATGACTCTTGAGACCAAAGATTTTTAATTTTTCAAGACTCGCTCCCCTCTTTATATTCGTTGCATACCCATCGGGGAATATCAAGTGCATTTTGACCCACAAGATAATTTCCCTCATAGTTGGCCTTCCAAGATTGAATGAGGCCTTTGGCTTCGACCACTTCTTCTTTCCTTTGTCTTCTCGCATGTTTTGTAATGGTCTATGACATAGTGTCTCTTGATCGACTCTAGCCTTAGTATTATTCTTTGTCTTCCCATCAATGTCGAACAATGTACCAAAAACAACCTATCTGATATTCTTTTCAGTGTGTACCATGTCGATATTGTGTGGAAGAAGGAGGTCTTTGAAGTAAGGCAGATCCCACAAGCATGGCTTGTGAGTCCAGGCGTGTTTTGAATTATACCCCTTGAAATACCGTGGACGCTCTGGATCAAACTCGAGGGCATTTAACTGATCGAGGATATGTTGGCCTGTCAACGCAGGTGGTGCCAAGTTTTTGACAACTTTACCTTTGGTAAACTTCTTCTTATCTTTACTGAACGGATGGTCAGGATCCAGGAAATGTCTATGCAAGTCAAAGCAAGAATACTTCCGACCCTCCTGCAACCAATGAAACTGAAGAGTTGCCTTACATGTGGGGCACAGAAACCTTCCATGCACACACCATCCAGAGAATAGCGCATAAGCCGACAAGTCATGCATAAAGTACATGTACCACACATGCATTTTCAAGTTTTCTTTTCTAGCGGCATCATATGTCTTTACCCCATGTAATGACTAAGATGCGGTCTTTTTTGATTTAGGGAACGAGGCGCATCTAAGCTTTTCGCAAGCACGGTAACATAGCACATACATAATAAAAGAATGACAAATAGGGAATCATATGCCATCTCATAGATAATATCAGAGTTTACATCACACTTTTATTCAGACAAGGTAGTTCCGCTACGGACTACATAACAAGAGAAAAGGCTATGCTACCCTGCATGCTTGCCCACGATCACGACCATGCCCCAGTCTTCTGGATAGTTCACGTACAGGCGGTATTTCTCCTCATCGTACTGCCACGCCAGTTGCATGTCGTCGGGATCACCTGTGTCGGGCGTACCTGTACCTGTTGGTGTGTTGAAGTAATCTGTGAGCCACATGGACTCAGCAATCTATGACCTCGATGCCAGAACTAGTCAAGTTATTAGGTAAGGAAGGTTCAGTGTTTAGGTTGGAGCATCCTAAGCATTTATGGTGGCTAACTTACGTAGAACAAGTTATTGAAGGTCGTCTATACTAGCGGGCGAAAACTAGCTGATCAATAAGTGATCCTGAACACCTACTTACGTCAATCATAACCCCACCATGTTCCCAATCGAAGAGAGATCTTCGAACGGGGCAGTCATGGTTACGCACACAGTTGGCAATTTTATTAGATTAGGTTCAAGTTATCTATAACCGGATGTTAACAAATATTCCAAGTTGCCACATAACCGCGGGCACGGCTTTCCAAAAGATTAAACCCTGCGGGTGTGCTCCAACTAGTCCATCACAAACGGTCACGGGCCGCAAAGTAATCCTCTATCACCAATCTCGTGATCTCGTCGGATTCCTTAGAGGAAAACCTCAACTCTGGGGAGAACCAAAGCTTCAATGGGATTCCTATACGCAAGATATATCGCTAAGGTAAGACAAGACTAGCAGGACCTCCCGTCATGTCGATGACCACGATAGGAGTCGTGTATCTCAGTCTCACGACACGACGGATGGAACTAGCTACAAGAACCAAACCTCAAGTTTCCTTGTGGTGGCCCCGAAGGCAGACCAAGTTGGACCAACACTCATGAGGAGCACTGGCCCGGGTAGTTGATTAAATTCCTCGGGGTAGCTATTCCCTATGCAGATTTTTATTAAGTGATTAGAAAATTAACACCAATGTTGGGTCCTGCCAGACAAGTCTTAACACTATAGGATTTATCAAGGGGGTCCCCATAACAACCCCGAACGTGTTAGGAGCGATCAATTATGGAATCAAACACCGGTAGCCAATATCTATGGCGGCAATAACGGAACAAAACATCCGGCAAAAGGCTAGGCCTTCCGTTATTTACCAAGTATATAGATGCATTAATTAAATAACAGATTTAACATAATGATATCAAACTCATGTTATCACATGAGACAAAGCACCTGCAACTAGCAACGCTAACATTAGAAGCTGAGCAAGCCTACTTAGCCATTCAATATTTGCTAGGAGGGGAAAAGTGTTTGGGTTTCATGGCAATATTAGGAGGCAATTATTTTAGTGGTAGGCAGCGAGCATATGACGAAGGAAACATGAATCTAGCACAACTCTAGAAATGGAATCAAGGTCATATCATCTTGCCTGTGATGTCCTCAGCTTGGAACTACTCTTGTTCGTCCTCCGCGTACTCTCTCGGATCCACGTACTCATTCTCCGATCCCGGTGCTACCCAACATAAGAATAGCATCCAATGGACAACATCACAACAAGATGCAACAAGCACATGATGCATGAGATGAAAATGAACATGCATCTCTATTCTAGTCATTAGCACATGCATGAGAAGAAACTATAAACTTCTGGACTGAACTGCACTCCAAGCAATCTTGAAATGCATGAGGATGACATGAACATACGCATCACGCGAAAACGATGCAAAAACATATAAAGAACGTTACGAACGGAGCTACGGCTCAACCGAAAACAACGAAACAAGAAATGGAGTCCTACGGATCAAATCAATCACAACACACTCCAATGGCATACTTCTGGTATTCCCAGGTTGCCAAATCACAAAACAGACAAGTATGGATGGGGTGGTGCAAGTAATATCACCACACCATCAACTATGCACTCACAAGCATCAAAACATCAAAACTATACAATTTTTCCTAAACAGCATTATAGCAGTTTGAGAGCTACATGCAAAGCACCTACAGCCACCCAAATATGCCAAATAGGATATGTGGCAGAAGCTATTCAAAAGCTCTACAAGCATGAGCAAAAAGATAATGCAAAGGAGTTTCACACAGAAAGTTCTACAACTGCTAACTTGGACAAAAATATCAGTTTTCACAGACTTAATGAAAATCTCAGATTCTCACTAGCTGTTTATGCTCTGGAGCATTTTGACAGCACCCAAAACAATATATCTACAGGAAGCCAAATGGAATGAAAATTGACAAAAAGCTAGACAAACACAAAAGCTACAACTTTCTAGTTGATAGCAAGGGCTGATTCCCAACACATGAACTTTTGCAAGCACAACTACAAGGGAAGAAAATATCAGCACTTTCTCAGACTTTTCACTAAACTGGAATTTCAGCCACATGGCTACTTTGACTAGGCACAACTTGCACATATAAACTCCTAAGCATGAAACACCACCACCATGCTATAGAGGGGTTCACCCTCTACTGCCAAAACAAGGAATCAACCTCTTGGGCTTGATACGTCTCCAACGTATCTATAATTTTTGATGGTTTCATGCTATTATCTTGTCAAACTTTGGATGTTTTGCATGCCTTTTATTTATTTTCTGGGACTAACTTATTAACTCAGTGCCAAGTGCCAGTTCTTGTTTTTTCCATGTCTTTGACCCCTTTCAGAGGAGATTTTGAAACGGAGTCCAAACGGAAGAAAATCCCCGAAAAGATTTTTTTTGGAACGGAAGAAGATCGGAGAACTTGGGAGCCAAGCCAGAAGAGCCCCAGGGGCCCCACAAGCCCCCACCCCGTGGCCAGGGGGCGCGCCATCCAGGCTTGTGGGCCCCCTGGAGGTCCCCTCACCTAGATCTTGCGCCTATATATTCCCAAATATTCCCAAAAAAAATCAAGAGACGATCGCAATTACTTTTCCGCCGCCGCAAGCTTCTGTCTCCGCAAGATCCCATCTGGGGCACGTCCTGGTGCCCTGCCAGAGGGGGGATTCGGATACGGAGGGCTTCTTCATAAACACCATGACCTCTCCGATGATGCGTGAGTAGTTCACCATAGACCTACGGGTCCATAGCTAGTAACTAGATGGCTTCTTCTCTCTCTTGGATCTTCAATACAAAGTTCTCCATGATCTTCATGGAGATCTATCCGATGTAATCTTCTTTCGTGGTGTGTTTGTCGAGATCCGATGAATTGTCGATTTATGATCAGATTATCTATGAATCTTATTTGAGTTTCTTCTGCTCTCTCTTATGCATGATTTCATATCCTTGTAATTCTCTTCGAGTTGTGCGTTTTATCTGGCCAACTAGATCTATGATTCTTGCAATGGGAGAAGTGCTTGGTTTTGGGTTCATACCGTGCGGTGACCTCACCCAGTGACAGAAGGGGTAGCAAGGCACGCATCGTGTTGTTGCCATCAAGGGTAAAAAATGGGGTTTTCATAATTGGTTTGAGATTATCCCTCTACATCATGTCATCTTGCTTAAAGCGTTACTCTGTTCGTCATGAACTCAATACACTAGATGCATGTTGGATAGCGGTCGATGTATGGAGTAATAGTAGTAGATGCAGAAAGTATCGGTCTACTTGTTTCGGACGTGATGCATATATGCTAGATCATTTCCTTAGATATCCTCATGACTTTGCGTGGTTCTATCAATTGCTCGACAATAATTTGTTCACCCACCGTGATATTTGCTATTATGAGAAGCCTCTAGTGAACACTATGGCCCCAGGGTCTACTCCAAACCATATTTTCAGCCTTACACTTTTTAATTCGTTGCACTTTCCGCCTTCAGATCTCACTTTGCAGACAATCTTGAAGGGATTGACAACCCCTTTGAAGCGTTGGGTGCAAGCTTGTTTGTGTTTGCGCAGGTACTTTGGATTGACGAGGCCCTCCTTCTGGATCGATACCTTGGTTCTCAAACTGAGGGAAATACTTACTGCTCCTGTGCTGCATCACCCTTTCCTCTTCAAGGGAAAAACCGACGCAAACCAGAGAAGTAACAAGAAGAATACCTAAGCGCCAGGGAAGGACTTTTGTTGCCGCAGCAAGGCTCATTACATCACATTGAACCAAGCTCTAAACATTGAACAAAACAGAAATATGACATTCCCAGAAAGTGTTCCAAAGTGGAATCTGAACCCACCATTGGATTCCTGGGATGATTCTACCCCAAGAACATATATAATACATAGGCACTTGCATAGAACAAATGAGCACAAAGCTAAGAAGAAAATATACATGGAATCACATAGAGGTGAATAGTGTTATATCACATGCTACTCACTAGATCATCACCTACACATGCACTTGCACACTCTCACATATCCAATGGTGCACATGAGGGGTAGACCTCATGTTCATGTGCCTTAGCACACCACCACACACACACATACATCAAGCACAACATAAAACAAGCACCTACACATGCTAGTTAGAACACCCACACTAACTTACACTCATAACATGCATTCCTACACCTACACATATAAACTTGCACATATGCTCATCAAGGCACACCATGCTTTGGGCATGTGCGTAACGTACACACACACAAGCACACACACACGCACAATAGCATGGGCACTTGCACCACACAAGCACTCTCCACATACAACAACTACAAATTCTTGGGTGATGCTCCACACACATCATATCATGGAAGCTTGCCCATACACATACGCATCACCACTCTGGTGCCAAAACTCACATACTAACACACACTCACATGTATGGTAGCTTGCTCACCCATGCACACATGCACACAAAGTCTACACATGCATCACTACTCTTACTAACAAAAATAACTAGGCAACCTGCTGGTTGTGAGCTACAAATAAATACCACATGAGGTGGCCAAGCATACCACAACACTATGCAAGCAAACAAATGCAAAACAGTAAAAAGAAATGCAACAAAAATAAAAGGAATGGGGGGATTCGAACCCAAGACCCCCTGGTCACCAACAGCAGCTAACACCACTGGCTAGCCTGCACTGGCTCGACAGCAACAAGGAAGGAAGCAGGGTATGCTTCCCCCTGAAGCCACTGTGCCGAAAAATAACACAACAAAAGGGGTGCGCCGAGGGGTTTCGAACCCACGACCTGTCGCTGCACCAAAAGACCCCCTACCACTACGCTGCTGCTACGGTACTTAACAGAGTAGAGGAGGTTGCCCTATTAAGCAACCCCTCTGGTATTTCCTCTGCCCGATGGTGGTCGGAACAGGGGAAGCACCTCGCCGGCGTTACACATCAAATTGGATTGCTGCTCGTCGATGGAAGGGAGTAGGGGCTCCCAGGGTTCCATTTCACTACCTATCACGCCACGAGAAGCCCTGCAGCTACGGCTCCACTACGCGCGACGGCGCCGGCAACAGTGAGGAGAACACGGCACGGATACGGGCTACGGCTCACGATCTGGTGACAGGGAAGAGGGGGGAGGATCTAGCTCACCCACTGGACGAGGTCGTTGTGCCTGCCGGAGAGGAGGTAGAGGAAGAAGGGGAAGAAGCCATGGCGGGGAAGATCGTCGGGGAGGAAGCCGCCGTCGTCGATGAAGGGGAAGCAGTGCAGATCCACTTCTCCTAGCTGCGGGAATGGGTTCCTTGGAGGTCCCGCGTGCACGCCGAGGGGTTGGAGAGAACGCGGGGGTACGGCAGCTTGCGGCCATGGCGGAGGAGCTCGTTCCCTTATGCCGACGACAAAGAGGGAGGTGGAGATGGGGAAAGGGGTGGCGGCGCAAGGGAGGAACCCTAGCCTTGCACGAACGCCAAGGGGGGAATATATGGAGGAGAAGGAGGCGAGGGACGCGCGGCCTCGACGTTCGTGAGACGGCGTTGCTGCTGGCGCTCTCTCTCTCTCTCTCTCTCTCTCTCTCTCTGACGAACTGACGAAGGAGGAGGAAAGGGGGACGCCGTCTACAGGAAGGGGGTGCGCGCGAGGGAAGTTGGGCCAGCTTGTGGGAGGAAGCCCACTAGGTGGCGCCAGATAGAGAAAAGAGAGGGTTTTCTATTTACAAAATAAACAGAAGCAAAACAAAAGCACACGCAATTCTGTTGAGGCTAAAAATAAAACAAAAATGCCCCTGGTCATAAGGAATTATGACCTATTCAAATAAAATGGAAAGGGAATATTTGGAGCATATAAATATTTACAAAAAAGAATTTACTCCATTGTTTTGTGAATATTTAGCACCTCTCAAACAAAGTTGAAAATCACTAAAACCATAGCATCACATCCACCACAAAACATACTAAAACATGGGCATTTTTGAAACAGGAATGGAGCAATTGAATCTTGGGCTTGAGATAAACAGAGAAAGGGAATGTTTTGAATTCTATTGCAATTCACATAGTGCTTCCTAATTTCAAACAACAGCCACATCATTTCTAATATCATCATCACATGTCATCACCCCACATACACATGATCACAAGGCAACAAACACAAATAGGCATGGAATGAATTGAATGCATGCATGCAAAGGAAAACAAAACAAGGTGACACATGAAATAACACATGCATTGATCTCTCATTGCAATGACAAGATGGACCCACATACAGAAGGTTCCAAATAAGGCAAGTTACACTATTGGGGCATTACACCCCATTATCCCAAGCTTCTTGCAATTCATCCTTAAGCGGCTGCATGTACACATTCATATTCTTCCCCGGATAATTGGGACCTGGAATTATCAACATCAGAAATATGTTCTTTCTTTGCCTAATCTGCCTGGGGGGAGATTGAGTGAAATGACAAATACAGGCCAACAAATGTATTGGGTTGTCGTCATGCCGAAGGAAATAAAACCATCTGTGGCGACGCAGACTCGAGGATTCCTTGGATCTGCCACTTTATCCTGATGCAATCCATCAAAATGTTTCCACGCTTCCCCATCCGATGTGTGTACCACCATCTTATTCCCATCCGCATCTAGTTCGGTTCTTTTGCTCAATTTGTGCCATGTCATCTGTCTGGCTGTCTATTCGACCATGAAAAGACGTTGAAGCCTTGGTATGCTTTGCATATACCAAAGAACACTAACTGTGATTTTGGTCTGCCTCTTCTCAACCATACCGTTGTCTACCACAAGATACCTGCAAGACTCGCAATTGGGACAATAGTCCAAGTGTGCATACTCCTTCCTAAATAAGATACATCCTTTCTCACATGCATCTATCTTCTCATACGGCATCTTAAATACATAAAGTATTTTGTCCAACTGGTACAGTGTTGCAGGCATCACATGGCCTTTGGATAGAAAGCGTCCAAATAGTGTCATCATTGCGTCGTAGCATTCTCTTCCCAAGTTGAACTGAGCCTTCAGAGCCATTACTTGTGCAATGGCATCTAGCTGATAACGTTCAGGGTGCTCGTGAAGAGGATGTTTTGAAGACTCCAACATATCATAGAAGGCCTTTGCACATTCCTCCATCTCATCTTCCGAATCCCGAGCATCATCAAAGTCTTGCACCATGTCTTCGATCCCGGTACCATGCTCATCGGTGCGACGACGAACCACCTCAGCTCTGGTGCATTGTATAAACTCACCATGAAATGTCCACACCATATAATTAGGCTTAAAATCCCTCATCTGCAGGTGTTTAATCATTACAGCATCTGTCATCTTTTCATAGTTGTCGCATTTAGGACAAGGGCACCAGTTTGTTTCCTGGCCATTTGCAAATGCAGCGTTCACAAACTCCTTGATTTTTAGAAACCATTCTTTCATCATCTCTTTCTGACTAGGGTGACCGGTGGACATCCACGCACGATCACTCATCTTGCCTAGCTACTAAACACACAAGAAAAATATTTATATATAATTCAGCATATATATTCATCAGTTAATCAAGTTCGCCAGTTTTATTACGTCCATGCAACCTACACGCTAATAGGTAAAGATAGTTCCTAATCCCACCCGAGTATGTGTAGATTGGGTTCGTTTTCCCATGCTCTGCACCGAATCCAACGCAAAATTTCGGCATCACCTCCCTACTGTTGTCCTGATACACGCCTCCGTAATAAACAGAGAGGATGTGTGTCCGGAGAATAACAGAGAGGCACTGACGAAATTATGCATAGGATCCAGAACAAAGCATATGGGAAAACGAACCCAATCTACACATACTCAGGCTGTCCATGGATAACATTGGACAATTCGAAAGAATCACGTTTATAAATATATGCAAATGTATGCATATTTATAACTGTAACCCTTTCGAACGGGAGACGCATACTGGTCACGCATACTGATAAATTAATTTAATTACCTATATCTAGCAAGTTTCATCCGAAGACTGACCCACAACAAATGAAGGGGCGAGGAGGAGATGACATTTGTACTCACCCACGAATGCAGGGGCCGAGCTCGTAGAACGCACGGGGAGGTCTTCGCACAGCAGACCTCACAACGATCAGACAACTGTCACATGTAAATCCACCCGATCAACATAAATATTTTGCGTCCATTAATAAAATTGAAAAATATATGACCTAACACAAATATATGACGTATATAGATGTCATCTAGGGTTCCATAAAAAAATATTTTGTGCCGGGGTGTCATCGAGATGTCGTGTCGGGGTTTCGGGCCATCGTGTCGGGTGTCGTGGTGTCAGGGTTTCGTTTTGTTCTTCTTCATCTTCTTTTTTTCCTCTTCTTCTTCTTCTTCGTTCCTTTTCTTCTTCTTCTTCTTCTTCTTCTTCTTCCTTCTTTTCCTTTTTCCTCTTCTTCTTCTTCTTCTTCTTCCTTCTTTTCCTTTTTCCTCTTCTTTATTCTTCTCCTCTCTCCTCTTCTTCTTCTTCTTCTTCTTTTTCTCCTCCTCCTCCTCCTCCTCTTCCTCTTCTTCTTATTATTGTTCTTCCCTTATCTGGTAGGAAAAATCTTAAAATCAGTCGGTTGATTACTAGAAGAAATCAGCCGCGTTGCTCGCACGCCACGCGTCCTTGTCTCACGTCCTAGTCAGCTCGTACCTAAACCCACGCAGCTCATCCCTCAACAAACATTTATCCTTTGTTCCTCTCTCTCCAACCACTCACCCTTCTCCGATTCTTCCCCCGTGATCCACCCATTCTTCCGTTCCTTTCTCACCATAAAAGAGCAGAGCTCGTCACACCATTTGTGCAAGAAAGATAGGCATTTTGTAGCCCAGGCCAGCCAGCGCCCATGCTCCAGAGATGCAGATCAGCTCACCATACACGCACAAGCTGATGCAAACCACCCCACTCATGACGCTTCCAGTGATGACGACTACTACTGATGTGATCTGTTTTGGCGTCCGCACCATGGTCTACTGCAAGCCACCCACCATTGAACCTTCGAGATCCATCAGCGTTCTTGTGGGTATAGATGCGATGGTGGCCGAGTGGGAATTGTTCAACCTCCTTTGTCTCATATCATGCAACAACGCTCATCCACTCAATTCCTCTTCCCCACCGGTGCCACCTGTGCCTCAAGTGGAGCCTCGCCGAGCTATTGTAGTATCCTCGATGCTGCAGTGGAATATCACCGGTGCCTCAAGGGGGTGGTCACAACAGTAATGTTTCTGCACCGACCTCATTAGGGTGGTTGCAGCAACATCGTTGTTGCAGCCCGTGAGCTCGATGGCGTCATAGCCATGGCAGGTGCGTGACAAGCTCACCGACGTTTCCTAACGTTGTGGCTAGTGCAAGCATAGGCGATGGCCGGAGGGCTCTACACGGGCAACTACTAACCTAACAGCTAACCTAACTAAGAGTAGGTAATTAACAACTAACCTAACTAACCTAATTAACAGTAGGTAATTACCACTAACAACTAACCTAATTACCACTAACAACTAGCAACTAACCTAATTACCACTAACAACTAGCAACTAACCTAACTAACCTAATTAACAGTAGGTAACCACTAACAACTAACCTAACTAACCTAACTGATTGTAGGTAATTAACAACTAATCAAACTAACCTAATTAACAAATCAAACGAAAAAGGAAAAAAAAATAAGGACTCACCGGAGGGGGCGGAAGGGCGACGAGGACGACGCGGGGAGAATGGTCGTAGAGGAGGAGGGGCGCAGGGAGGAGGCAGTGCGCTGGGAGGAAGGGGCCGGTAGTGGTGGAGGAGGGGAGGCGCGATGGTGAAGGAGGGGGCGTGGGGAGGAGGATGGCGCGGTGGCGGAGGAGAGGGCGGTGCTGGAGGAGGGAGCGGTGGTGGAGAAGGGGCAAGCTCCGGCGGTGGTGTTGGACGAGGAGGGCGCAATGGTGAAGGAGGGGGCGTAGGGAGAAGGAGGGCGCGGTGGTGGCGCAGGGAGGAGGAGGGCACAAGGAGGAGGAGGGCGCGGTGGTGGCGCAGGGAGGAGGAGGGCACAAGGAGGAGGAGGGCGCGGTGGTGGCGCAGGAAGGAGGAGGGCGTGGCAGCGGTGGGGGTTTTGGGGTGAGAGAGAGAGAGAGAGATCCGGTAGGAGAGAGGTGGGGATGGGGCGCGCGAGGACCATTAGGGGAGAGAGGGTGTGGGGGTGGGGGCGACGGTCGTTAGGGCGCATCCTCTTTGACGTCTGCCCCCCGACGGCAAAGAGGAACAAGGCAAACGACAAAGAGAGAGGCCATTAGGGGGAGAGAGGGGTGCGGGGGGGCCGCCCCGTGCTCTTTGCCGTCTGCCTGAATGCTCTTTGTCGTCTGCTTTGTCGTCTGCTAGCAGACGACAAAGAGCAGACTGATGGCAAATAGTATCTTTGCCATCAGTCTGCTCTTTGTCGTCTGGTTTTTGGTAGTTGATGGTAAAGAGGGTCTTTGCCATCAGCGAGTAGACGACAAAGAAGCAGCAGATGGCAAATTCTGTGATTCCAGTAGTGTTAGGAGTGCTCAATTATGGAACATAACACCGGTACACAAGTAACTAGGGAGGAAAAGGTGGAACAAAACACCAAGCTAGAAGGCCAAGCCTTCCACCTTTTACCAAGTATATAGGTGCATTAAATTAAATAGCAATACTATGGTGATATAACAAGGAACTCATGTTTCCACATGGAAGTAACTGCACCTGCAACTAACAACTTATAATAAGGTTGAGCAAGCGGTAACATAGCCAAACAAGGATTTGCTGGGATGTGGAGGAGGTTAGAGGCTTTTCATGACAATGTTGAGAGGCTGACATATCAGGTGGTAGGCAACGAGACATAGCGATAGAAACGAAACAACTAGCATAGCAATGATAATAATGGTATCTGGGAAAATGATCATCTTGCATGTGACCCCGCTTGGAATAAGAGTGAATCCTTGAAGTAGACAAACCAACGTAGTCGAACGAATCATCACATTCCATCATGCTTGCGGAACTCTATCGATAAGAAGCAATCCGGAAACAACAATGAACATACAATAAACACCACGACATATGCATGACATGATGCACAAACAAATATGATGCATGTGTGGTTTAATTATGCTAGGCACGACAAGCACACCAATCAATTACTACACATTAAGTGAAGTTCAATATGCAACGAGTTGTATATTCACAAAACTTCTGATTAGAATAACTTATTTCACTCATGTTTAGGTACACGACAATATTAAATGTTGTTAAACATGGCAAGAGATGAAGCATAATTAAACTACACTATCTAGTAATTTTAAATTAGGTTAGAAACAACATATAGCATTTCTCAAATGACCCCATATGTTAATTTTGAAATTGATCCAGGTATGAACTAAACATATTTTCTACTTATTAAACAGCAAAATAAAATGGACCATGTGATTCTACACATCATTCTAGACGGTTTACATATATAGATCATCTAAAACGGAGCTACGGTCCAAAAGATATGAGCAACACAAGATGATATACCATGAATGCAAAATGTACGCAAATAACAATGACAGGCATGTTAAACCATGAATACAAGAAGGTATTATGAAACTACATGAGGTTCTCAGCAAGTTTTAATGAGGCCAAACAACGAATAACAATTCTGAGAATGGAAATTAAGATTTTGGTACTGTTCTGCCTATAACACAATTATAGAGTTGTTAAACAGGAAACAAATGCCATCATGTTATTCTACACATTTTTCTGGTCAAGTTACATATGTGAAATATTTTAGTCGGAGCTACGGTCAATTAGTTATGAGACAACCCATTTTTACATGAAATTATGCAAAAATATTACAAACAGGAAGTTAAACATTTTTTTTAACATGGTTGCAATTTGGATATTGTGAGACTACACGTAATTCTAAACATTTTTTTGTTGAAATTATTTTAATCCAATGCACGGTTATTTAGTTAGGAGCAATGCAAAATAAAGATAGTTTTGTAACATTATCAAATGCACTCGTTAAAAGCTAAATCGGTGGACTCAAAAAAAACATAGGCCGGATTGCAGCATGTTGCAACGGCCAAGCAGTGGAACCAGCCCAAGTGGCCATGTGTGCAGAGTAACAGGAACATGCCAAAAATTGGTAGGAGCAATGCAAAATAAAGATAGTTTTGTAACATTATCAAATGCACTCGTTAAAAGCTAAATCGGTGGACTCAAAAAAAACATAGGCCCGATTGCAGCATGTTGCAACGGCCAAGCAGTGGAACCAGCCCAAGTGGCCATGTGTGCAAAGTAACAGGAACATGCCAAAAATTGGTAGGAGCAATGCAAAATAAAGATAGTTTTATAACATTATCAAATGCACTCGTTAAAAGCTAAATCGGTGGACTCAAAAAAAACATAGGCCCGATTGCAGCATGTTGCAACGGCCAAGCAGTGGAACCAGCCCAAGTGGCCATGTGTGCAAAGTAACAGGAACATGCCAAAAATTGGGGGCCTGGCTTTCGAACAGAGGACCTCCCGATGGAACCGAGAGGCACCAACCACTGGGTAACCAGTTGCGCAACGATGGAATTGTGATAAAAAAACGCATTCTTCGCTAGAAGAAGCATACGACGTCGCTTAACTGACGAAACTGCAAAACGGAACAGAGCATGCACTGTTGCCATGGCTGGGAACGAGGCATGCTCGTGCGGCGGTGCGGCTTGCCGGGGACGAAGTCAGACCGAGACAAGCCGACACCTGGCTGGGCTGGGCGAGGCAATCCAGGGAAAGGCAGAGCCGCGAAGCACGGGCGTCCATGGCCGGGGGCATAGTGCTTGGGGACGGTAGCCTAGGTCGGCCACAGATGGATCCGGGACGGAGCTTGCGGGGCGAAGCAGTGGAACGTTGGTTCCTTGACAGAACGGAGGAGGATCACTGTCTTGCACAACCTTGATGACGACTCGGCTCCATGGCGTCTCAGGCATCGGGGCTCGGTGACCCACCGGATGGACACACACAAACAGAGAGAAACGTGGGAGGGAGGGAACAAAGAAAACAAGTGCGAGAAATAGAGGAATGAGGGCGCAAAGCAGGGACCTGGAGGTGGTGCTTGACGTGCTGGGTTGGGGTCCGGGGATGTCCTCAGCGAGGCGGGGTATACGAGGGTCGGCCTGGTCGCCGGCAGCTGGCCACGGGTGGTGTTGGGGTCTTGGGGACGGCGATGCTTGCGCAGAGGCGCGACGACTCAGATTGTAGAAGTGGCCCTGGACTCGGGATCAAGGAGGACCTCGATGCGGGAGGTGAGGCCGCTCGGGCGCTTCGGTCTATCGCTCGGCAAATGGGATTTGGCGGCCTCGTCTAGGTGCGGGCAGACGCATACATGGATCGGAAGGAGATCGGTTGTGTTGGTTGGGTGGCTAGTGACTTCACGTGGGTGGCGGCTGGAATGGGTGGGATGGGACATGCCTTCTAAAATCTAGGGTTGGCCTGTTTAAATAGGTAGAATTCGATTTAGGGTTTGGATAGGGGTTATCCGGACCTTCCGATCTCGATCGGGCGGTCGAGAAAAATAGGTTAGGAAGTCTATTTGGAAAACCGATGACGGTTTGGGGTATTACGGGGTTGATCCGGACCCAACGGTCATGACTGTATGTTTCGGATTCTAGCAGGTTTCGGACAAGGTTGCACGCAGGTCGGTACACTGTGCAGAGGGGCTAGGCGGAGATGAGAGGGTATACAGGTAGCCCGACATCAGTTTTAGTTTACAGAAAACGTTTGATAGTTTATCCAACTATAGTGTCGCTCTAAGTTTAACGGTTCGGGTATCAAACAACATCTGAATGCGACGAAACTTGGCAGGCGGTCTACCTACAAATAAATAGCACACCAAATTTTAATCCATTCTAAGAATGTTTTATACACATTTTAAAAAATAATAATTACCGATGCCGCGGGCACGGGCGTGTGTGGTTGGTCCCGAAACGGTCAATGATAAAAAACGAGAAGAACACTCAACTACGAACGGCTGCAAGTTTTGAAAAAGGACGATAGTAAAGTGCCCATGCAATGCGGATGATGCGTATGATGTGATGATGAATGTGAGAAACAAATAGAACACAAGGCAAGAATGGAATAAAAGGGGAATCTTCTGGAGCATTGGTTACACGCTATTACACCGTAGTCCTATCCCCTTTCAAAATGGCCGTTGTGGCAACCCTTCCCGCCAATTGTGTTTTCGGGGAAGAGGACCAAGGCCGGTATAAAAGAGAGGCCTGGCCTCCGGATCGGGGGGATCCTCACTGTGTTCTACTAGGGCAAGAACCCACCTTTGTGCTTGTCTTCCACCTCAAGCAATCTATACAAGTAGCAGTAGGGTTTTACACCACAAGGTGGCCCAAACCCAGGTAAACTCCCCGAGTATTCTAGTTCGCTTCCCTTAGCTCGAGCCACCAGAGGGTCGATGTGAGGCTGTGAGGTAGAACAAGGTAGGAGAGTGTTAGAGCATATTTCTCCATGTGTGGTTTTGGTAATTGATGACAATCCCTATGGACTAATGTTTTCCTTATTTTATATTCGAAGGATTTGTCCACAGGCACTTGTTGAAGTCCATCTATTGGTGTCAAGGAGTTTATATGATGAACAAGGTGGTATTCAAGATATTATCGAAAGATTGGTCATAAATACACAAGGTTGATCAAGACTAAGCAAAGAGTAAATTAAGATGATCAACACACAAAGTGTACAAGATGTACCGAGAGGGATAAAGTGATCCCATGGTATGGTAAGCATTGTCCATAACGCTTTTGTGTACTAACTCATGGTCCTTGTGAGAGTTCAATGTGGGGTTAGTTGTGTCTCCATGGGCTTGCGTCAAGTGGAAGATCTCATTCAACCTATGAAGGATGACATCTAGTGGTGATCGTCATCAAGATTGCGGTGTGCAAGTTCAAGTGGAGCATCACGAAGATATCATGCTTGAAGCTTGTCGTCCATTGTGCTGGCAATGGACTTGTCAAGATGTGTTGAAGAGTGTCTCACCCATAGTGAGTATGGGGGATCAATCAACTATTCTTCGTCAATCCAAGGCAATCAAGAAAGGTGGTCCATCTTGAGGAAGTCAAGATCATCATCATCTAGCTCAAGAGGACTAAGTGCAAGGTATAGGTTTGCCCTTGATAGGTTTTCTATTTTAGGATAGATTGCCGTAGTATCAAGGGGGCTCTCAATTGAGTACCTTGATCGTATTGTTCGTTGAGAGCTCAAAACATTTTCATCTTTGCATCATATTTCTTGGTTCTTGTTTGGTGTTTCTCTTTGTGAGTTTTAGATCTTATGGTCATCTTCATGACAAGCTCGAGTTCATCAAAAACGGAGTCCATATGCATCTTCTATGATGTTTTCGATGTTGGAAGTTTTTGCCTGTTCTTCACTCATAGAGATCTCACTTCTCTATATCATTGGCATCTTCTAAATGCATGTTCTTACGATTTTATGTCTCTGTTGGATAGCTCTTGTCATTGTGAATTCAACAATCTTGATTTTGCTCGATCTTGAGTTGGTATGCGAAAGTCAGAGCAGTTTAGTATCCAGCGGTAGTACCGCTCTTAGTGCGAGCGGTAGTACCCCTCCAGTCGGGCTGTGAGTGGGGGTAACGGTTGGATTCGTTCCCCCACTATATAAAGGAGGTCTTCTTCCCCATTGGACCTTATTTATCTGTTGAGCTCGTGTTCTCCCCCCATTGTTGACCTTCTTAGAGCTTGTTAACTCTCAATCCCTCCAATGATTCTTGCTAGTTCTTGAGGGAAAAGAGAGAGGAGATCTAGATCCACATCTCCACCAAGCACTTTCTCCTCTATGTGAGGGGAACCCCTTGGATCTTGATCTTGGAGTTCTTTGTGAGCTCCTTGTTCTTCCTCTCATATTTCTCCATAGCTTTTGTTGTTGTAGAGGGATTTGAGTGTGAGGGACTTGACCACTTCGTGTGTTCTTGCCATTGCATTAGTTGCATCAGTTTGAGTTCTCCACGGTGATAGGTGGAATTGAGAAGTTGAGAAGCTTATTACCCTTGGGTACTTGGTACCCCTAGAAGCTTGGTGGTGCCTCGGAGCTCAATCATTGTGGTGTAAAGCTCCGGGCAAGCGTTTGAGTCTCCAATTAAGTTGTGGAGATTGCTCCGAGCATTTGTGGTCACCTCGAAGCCATATGCCATTGTGGTGCAGCTTCGTGGTGTTGTTGGGAGCCTCCAATTAAGTTGTGGAAATTGCCCCAACCTTGTTTGTACGGGTTCGGTGACCGTCCTCAAGGGTCTTTTAGTGGAATCACGACATCTTGCATTGTGCGAGGGCATGAGGAGATTACGGTGGCCTTAGTGGCATCTTGGGGAGCATTGTTCCTCCACACCGCTCCAAACGGAGATTAGCATCCGCAAGGGTGTGTACTCCGGGATACATCGTCGTCTCCGCGTGCCTCGGTTATCTCTTACCTGAACCCTTTACTTATGAACTTCACTTTGTGATAGCCATATTGTTTCTTGTCATATATCTTGCTATCCTTGGTTGTCTATCTTGCTTAGCATAAGTTGTTGGTGCACATAGGTGATGTTTGGTTCTACTGTAGGTTCATCGCAAGAGAATGAAAATTTATATGCGCAGAACATCCAAGAACATGCTATGGAGATGGATCACAAATCGTTACCACTAGACGCGCAGTGCCGTGCAGCGGAAGTAGAGTTGGGGCAGCGCATCTGCGTGGTTTGCCTCCTCCTTGTCCATTATTCCTCGTGCGGCCGGTCCGATCACCCTCGTGAGGCCGGTCACCGGATCCCACGTCCAGGCTTGCCGGAGCGGCGCAAGTGCACCGCCTCTAATGGTATTCGCACGTGCAGGAGGAACACACCATGCGACAAACTGCTAGGTCCGATCACACGGTCGGCGGCGGGTGAAGGTGTCTATTTGCAACTCATGCGAAACCCTAATGACGGTGCCGAATCGATCTCTTGAACAAGTGTGTCGCACCTCCACTATATATAGGCGTCCGACGTAGGCTCAACTCTTGGGCCTCGCATGAACCCTAAAGCCCACGCGTTCCTTCCATTAAGCGTGCGACCCTTTAGGTTCTCGTTCACTTGGTCATGAGTCAGACCACGTCCGACTCGGCTAGTGGGTAGAGGTCTCTAGCAAGACGTGCCGACTCCAAGTATCCGATGAAGCTGGTTAGGCGAACCTATACTTCATACTTTTGTTCCTTTTGCCACATGATATACATTGTCGTGTTCAAGGCGATATAGTCATTCTTGATGCCACATGACCTCTTTCTCGTTCCGGTGAATCCGACCGCCATTCGGATTATCTCATAATGCTCATCGCATGGCTATGCTTATCCAGGTTGGATCACCCGAGGGGCCATGAGTATATCTCTCCTGATCGGAGGGGCAAATCCCATCTTGCTCGACCATGTCTCGCAGCATGGGTCTAGACAATCCCGAAACCTACCTTTGTAACTACCCAGTTATGGAGTAGCGTTTGGTCAGCCCAAAGCAAGTCTGTCACCATCCCGAGTACATGCGACAGCTCAGGTCTTAGGACATAGAATGTATGTTGTACTAGAGACTCACAAATGACCTATCGATGTGTCTCATAGTTGGGTCGAATCCAACCAGATCTTTGTGAGTCATATTATGCAGCTAGCATCCAATGCTACATGGCCAGTGAGACCGGACCATCCACCGTGTCATATTCTAGTCTAACTCGTTGCACGTCCACACAACCCTTTCGACTAGGGACTCTTTAGGACGGTCATCATACAATGCATAGTCTCACAAACAAGTCACGTACTTGTTAATTACACATCATTGATAATGTCCGAGGACTATCTTTATTCATAAACACATAGGAAATATCATCATACATGATTTCCTCTAGGGCATATCTCCAACAGTCTCCCACTTGCACTAGAATCAATCAAATAGACATCGAATGCCCATAGCTCTAACGTGCCCCTCATGCTTGGGTTGTGGAAGCACCTTAGTCAACGGATCAGCAATGTTTGCATCCGTATGAATCTTGCATAAATTAGTGTCACCTTTCGCTATGAGCTTTCGTACCAGGTGACACTTTCGGTCTATGTGCCTGGTCTTGTGGTGTTGTCTTGGCTCTTTTGCATGTGCGATGGCACCTGAATTATCGCAATAAAGGTCGAACGGTTTTTACCAGCCCGGAAACACCCCAACATCTTCCAAGAACCTCTGAATCCAAACACCTTCCTTTGCGGCTTCACAAGCAGCAATGTATTCGTCCTCTGTTGTGGAGTCGGCCACGTATTCGTCCTCTGTTGTGGAGTCGGCCACTGTATCTTGCTTGGAACTCGTCCCGCTTACTGCTCCTCCTTCATGACATACACGAATCCTATTTGCAATTAACAATCATCCCCGTCGGTTTGGAAACTAGCATCAACGTAACCATTTACATTGTGCTCCTCCTCACCTCCATAAACTAGGAACATTTCTTTAGTCCTTTTCAGGTACTTCAGAATAGCTTTCACCGCTGCCCACTGACTCTCACCTAGGTTGGCTTGGTATCTTGTTGTTAAGCTTATTGCAAAGGAAATATCAGGCCGAGTACATAGCATGGCATACATGATGGATCCTATTGCCGAAGCATATGGAACCCTACTCATCCGGTTTATCTCATCAGAAGTCATAGGAGTCTTAGTCTTGCTTAGCCTTATACCATGTGAGACAGGCAAGAACCCTTTCTTGGCCTTACTCATGTTGAAGCTCTTCAACACTTTGTCTATGTACGTGCTTTGGCTCAAGCTGAGCGGCCTCCTCAATCTATCTTTATAGATCTTGATGCCTAAAATGTACACTGCCTCACCAAGGTTGAAAGTGCATGCTATGCCCCTAATTGTCTTTTGGTGTTAATGACAACACATACATAGGAAACTAATCCTATTTGTTGAGTGTATCTCAGGACGGCAAGTACTTTAGTAGATTAAGATTTATGTGCCAAAGGTTGCCTGAAAAGATTGGTGATTCATATTTTCGAGAAGACTCGGGATTAAGAAGAGATGATGTAGAATAATCTTTTGAGTTTACTGATATTGAGTATAGGGATCCCGCACTATTAAGAGGGGATCATAGGCTTTGCGATAAACTTGCTCATACCACATCTCTACAACCATATCAAACACCACATACTGTCCACTATCTAGAATTCAATATATGTCCAATTACCTCGGACATCCGGCTCCCTCCGGACGTCCGAGGGCCGGACGTCCGGCTGGCTTCGGAAATACGCAGCCAGACACCAGTAGTTTGTAGGAACTATATCTTAGAAATCCGGCTCCCACCGGACGTCCGAGGGCCGGACATCCGGCCAAGCTCCGGAAATCCGGAGGTCAACACCAGTAGTTTGTGTGCACTATATCTCGGAAATCCGGCTCCCTCCGGACGTCCGAGGGACGGACATCCGGCCAGGCTCCGGAAATCCGGAGGTCAACACCAGTAGTTTGTGTGCACTATATCTCGGAAATCTGGCCCCCCTCCGGATGTCCGAGCTCTGGACGTCCGACCCCCGTCGGAAATCCGGAAGCCACCACCAGAAGAAATTGTGTTGTATAACACGGACTTCCGGGCCACTCCGGACGTCCGGCTGCTGATGAGTTCAAACATGTTCACGCACATCTACAGGCCTCGGACGACCGGCCACTGTCGGACGTCCGGCCGCTGATAAACTCAGATAAATTCCAGTCATTCCTACAGGTCTCGGACGTCCGACCTCTGTCGGACGTCCGGCCACTCGCGGACGCCCGGACGTCCGACAAGTGTCGGACGTCCGGACCGTGTGTGACTTATTGCACCTCCAACGGCTGGATTTCACTCCACACTATATATACTATTCTCCCACCTCGTGAAAGGGTGTTCAACATAGCTAAGATACATACAAGAACACCTTTCCTCTCACTCACTCTTGTCTACACTAAATCCTAGATCCCAAGAGCATTTGTGAGCCATTTAGAGTGTTGTTCCAATCAAAAGATAGATCGTCTCCCTCTCCTCCTTCCCACCAAAGTGATTTGTGATTTGAGCAAGTTTTGAGCAATCCCCGTGATCTTGTTACTCTTGGAGGTTGGAGACTCCTAGGCGGTAGGAGTTTTCGGAGAGGAATCAAACCATTGTGATATCCCCCGGAAAGTTTGTGAAGGTTTGGAAGCCACCTCAAGGCTTATCACTACTGGTTGAGAAACACCTTCGTGGATTTATCTCAAAGGGAGAATAGGGTGAGCCTTCGTGGCGTTGGTGTGCCTTCGTGGTAACATCCGCCCCTCTAACAGTGACGTAGCTTCCCTCCAAGGAAGTGAACATCGGGATACATCCTTGTCTCTCTCGGTGTTTAGGTTATTCCTAACCCTAACTCTCTACTTGTGTTAATCCTTATTACATACTTGTATTTGCTTATTGTTTACCGCTTGCCTTGCTTCACTCCTAATAGCTTACTCCTTGTCATAGCAATTATTAAGCTTACACTTATATTCCGCATTTTAGCCTAAAATTGCTAAGTAATTGTTAAAATTTGGATTTGTACCTATTCACCCCCCCTCTAGGTCCATCTCGATCCTTTTAAATTGGTATCAGAGCCTCGTGCTCTATTTGTGTGGCTTAACCGCCCTAGAGCAAGATGGACGTGAATCTAGCTACGGTAGCTCCAGTGTAGAGGGACGGGACTTCCTCGGAAGTCAAGTCTTTCACCTCTGAGGACCTGGAACGGGCCCTTGCCAAGCAAAAAGAGGAGCATGATGCTTCTCTTAAGTCCCTAATTCAAATGAGACTAGCAGCACTAACCACGGGGACAACCACATCCCCGAGGGCCTCACGGCCCCACGTGCACGGTACTTCATTTGGCCAACCTCCTCCGGAGAGGAACCAAACCAGTGTTCCATGGCTTTATGCTAAGTCTCAAATTGAGAAACCTAAGTACAATCCTGGAGGAAAACCTCCTTTGCTTGATGACAATTCAGATTTTGCTTTGTGGAGAGTTGGTATGCAGGATCATCTTAGGTACGCCAATGATGAGATGCTGGACATCCTCGAGCATGGGTACAATCCTGTTGATCCAAGATGCCTCACGCCTAGAGAAACTTATGACAAGCATCTCAATGACACTGCGATCATGTGCATAAGAAAGGGAATGAATGACAAGCAACGAAGACCTTACATTCACATCACAAGTGCCAAGGAATTGTGGGACAGCATCATAAGGACCAAGACCGGTACCTCCACTCTTCGGCTTGCCCAATATGAAATTGCCAAGGGGCAATTACAAAATTTCTGTATGGAAAGGGGTGAATCTCCCAAGCAGCTACTAGAACGGCTCATGACTCTCGCCGCAGACATTGAGTCATGTGACTGTGACAAGACGCAAGATGGTTTCAATCTGACCAAGAGATTCCTTGTGGACAAGTTACTTCACGCTCTTGCTCCATATCACCATCACATGGTATGGGACATGAAACAGCATCATGCTTTCAAAGAAATGACTCCGGATGACATCATATCCACTTTCCAATTATTTGAAGAGTCAAAGGCAAATGCAACAAAGCACCTAGCCATGCATGGCACCTCAACATCAAAGATCAATCTTGCTTTGAAAGCCAAGCATGAGTATGACGAAGAAGAAAGTGAAGAAGAAGAAGGTGATGATGACTGTCAAGATGGTGATGATGTTGACTCTGATGAAAGCCCGTCGTTTGAGGACATTGCTCTCTTTGTGAAGAAGTTCAGTGCAGGGAAGTTCAAGGGAAGATTTCCAAAGAAGAAGGTAAGGAAATGCTATAACTATGAGGAAACCAACCACTTCTCCAACGACTGCCCTTATGAGAAGAGAGAAGACAAACCAAGGTTTCCAAAGACCTCTGTAAAGAAGAAGTTACCAAACCCTATGAACTCCAAGTCCAAGAGGACAGATGGAAGAGCAATGGCTGCACAAGAAGAATCAGATCCAGAAGATGTTGGTGGAGTTGCCGGAGTAGCTCAAGATACAGAGAGTACCTTGAGGCTAGTCAACAAAAGTGGTGATGTTGTTCACTACAACTATATGAAGGACTACAAGGGCAACGCTCACAAGTGTTTGATGGCAAAGACTGCCATGGGAGATGGGGAAGACCAAAGCTCCCATGATAAGGTTAAGGTAACCCCACGGTTAAACTCTTTCAATCTAGCTTCTACCCACTCTGATGAGTATCTTGATGCGGAAGATCATTATGAGAATGATGATTTAGATAATCCCATGTTTGCTAAAATGAACAAATTTATGTGCTCTCTTAAAGGAAAGAAGCTCACTATGTTTCGCATACTTATGGAAATGGTGAGTAAGCACACCAATACCATCAAGGAACTCGAAACCCTCGTCACTGAGGAGAAGGAGAGAAATGAACTCCTTGAGCAGAAAGTTCTTTATGAGGAAGCACAAAATGATGTATTATGTTCAAAAGTAGGTGAAAACCTTGATAAACATGCTAATGATTTTGTCTCCTTGAAAAAGACTGAAAATGTGTGTAGAGAATTACTAAATGATAAAGACCGACTTGTGAACTCTCATGCTTCTCTTTCTAAGGACTGTGAGCATCTATCCCTGTCTCTCAAAGACAAGGAAGAGAAACTCACTGTTCTTACAAAGAGCTTTGAGGCACTTAAGATCACTTATCTTGACACTCTAGCTAAGGCCTACTCCTCACCTATTATCAATGTTGATACCTGCACTACTAACCCTAGTAGTGAACTGACATCTATCCTTGAGGAAAACTGTACGTTAAGGGCACAGCTAGACAGAGGTCTCATGACATGTTCACAAGGACAAAAGACTCTCAATGAGATCTTAAGTCGACACAATGGAGGTGTCGCCAAGAAAGGGCTTGGGTTCAACTCAAGCATTGCCAAGAAAAGTGCATCTCCTCTGAAGTGTACCACTCCTCTTAAGGAAATATTTGTACCAGAGGGACACTCGGAGAAAGGTAAGGTTGTGAGTGGATCGGCCACCAGGGGTCCGTCTACTCACAACAAGACAACCGAATTCATGCCTCCATCCTATGTACTACGCAAATCAAAGGAAGGAGAAGTTTAAAATTCGTTGGTCCCCGTAATGCATTTCGATTCTATGCTATTTGGGTCCCTAAGACTCTTGTAACTAATGTGAAAGGCCCCATGACAAAATGGGTACCTCAAACCAAGTATTAATTCGTTACAGGCTGTTTTCTCCGGTGGAGCAAAATGGGTGATCGACAGTGGATGTACCAATCATATGACTAGAGATAGTAACTTGCTCTATGACTTCATGCAAGCCATTCGACCATACATGAGCATTGTATTTGGTGGAGGGTCGAAAGGGCAGGTAATTGGGTTGGGCAAGGTGGCCATCACTAATGATATGTCTATTGCAAATGTCATGCTTGTCCAATCTCTTCAATATCATTTACTTTCAGTTCGTCAATTGGCTTCCGTCGGTTATGACACACTATTTGGACTAACGGATGTGAAAGTCTTTAAGAGAGACACTCTTGAAGTGGCTTTTGTTGGAGAGTTGGATGGCAACCTTTACACGGTTGATTTCTCGAAAGAGAGCACTTTCCATACAACTTGTCTAATGGCCAAGGCCGACATGGGATGGCTGTGGCATCGTCGGCTTGCCCATGTTGGCATGAAAAATCTTCAAAATCTCTTAAACGGTAATCACATCCTTGGACTAACAAATGTGTCTTTTAAGAAAGATGTTGTGTGCAGTGCATGCATAGCTGGGAAGCAACATCAATCAAGACATCCACCCAAGAACGTTGTATCCACTTAGAGGCCGTTAGAGCTCCTTCATGTTGATCTTTTTGGGCCTCCTTCATGGGCAAGTCTTGGAGGGAAAAAGTATGGCCTGGTCATTGTTGATGATTACTCAAGATATACATGGGTGTTCTTTCTCAAGTCCAAGGACGAGACGAAGGTCACTTTCATTGACTTTGCCAAACAAGCCCAGCGGAAGTTTGACAAGGACATCAAGGCAGTAAGAAGTGATAATGGCTCTGAGTTCAAGAACTACACCCTCGAAGAATTTCTTAGTGATGAGGGGATAGAACATCAGTACTCCGCACCTTACACCGCCCAACAAAATGGTGTAGCAGAGAGAAAGAACCAGACACTTGTGGAAATGGCAAGGTCTATGTTAGATGAATACAAGTCACCACATAGCTTTTGGGCTGAGGCCGTCAACACAACATGTCATGCATCAAACCGACTCTTCCTCCGATCAATATTGGAGAAAACTCCATATGAGCTCCTAATTGGGAACAAGCCCAATGTTAAGTACTTTCGTGTGTTTGGATGCAAATGCTTCATCCTCAACAAACGGGAACGGTTAGGGAAATTTCAATCCAAAACAACTGAGGGGATTTTTGTTGGCTATGGGTCAAACTCTCACGCCTACAGAGTCTACAACAAATCCACTGGATGTGTTATAGAAACCTGTGACGTGACGTTTGATGAATTTAACCGCTCCCATGGGGAGCAAGTTGATCTAAATGATGCAGGTGAAGAAGACTCTCCACAAGATATCTTAAACATGGGTGTAGGTGCACTTCTGCCTATGGAACAAAGACCCCATGATGATGATGAAGATGATGAGAACATCTCGCATCCTCAAGATAGTTCACTACCCGTACCTCCACAAGATATTAGCACACCCATCATGTCAGCTTTTGAGGATCAAGTCGGAGATGACACTCAAGAACAAGTTGATCTTCAAGAGGTAGACCAAAGTATGGATATGCTTGATGATGAACCTCAACAGGTGCAACGCGAAGAGGAATATCTTCCTCCGCACATAAATGATCCATATGTTGAGGACATTGATGATGGAAACGAAGTTGAACCTCGTGAAACCTTGACCTCCATCATGCCTCGTGTGGCCGGTCGTGTTGATATTGATCACATCCTCACAGGCGTATCGGAAGGTAGAGTGACTCGTAAACAATTAACAAACTTTTGTGCTCACTTTTCGTTTGTCTCTAGTACCGTGCCACACAGGGTTCAGGATGCACTATGTGACAACGACTGGCTACTTGCTATGCAAGAAGAGCTAAACAGTTTCACACGCAATGAAGTATGGTCATTGGTAGAACGACCAACTGAAGAACATAATGTTATTGGAACTAAATGGATTTTCAAGAACAAGGAAGATGAGAACGGGACTGTTCTACGCAACAAGGCAAGGTTAGTAGCACAGGGGTACTCCCAAGTTGAAGGTTTGGACTTTGGTGAAACTTTCGCCCTTGTTGCCCGTCTTGAGTCCATTCACATTTCATTGGCCTATGCTGCTTTCAATGGTTTTACCTTGTATCAAATGGATGTGAAAAGTGCTTTCTTTAATGGTCCTCTACAAGAAGAGGTATATGTATCACAACCACCTGGGTTTGTTGACCCTCATCACAAAGACCATGTATATAAACTTCACAATGCACTTTATGGTCTTAAACAAGCACCCCGTGCTTGGTACGATCATCTTAAGAAGTTCCTACTAGATGATGGCTTTGTGGTGGGGGTGATTGATCCCACTCTTTTTACTAAGAGGGAAAATGGTGATTTGATCTTATGCCAAATCTATGTAGATGACATCATTTTTGGTTCTCCTAACATCCATTTGTGCAAGAAGTTTGCGGCCTCCATGACCAAGACCTTTGAGATGTCACTCAACACGGACTTGAAGTTCTTTCTTGGTTTTCAAATACAACAATTTCAAGAAGGGATTTTCTTGTCTCAAACTAAGTATCTCAAGGACATTCTTGAGAAATTTGATATGACAAATGCTAAACGAATGAAGACACCCATGGCCACTGATGTGGTTCTAAATGAAGACTCAAACGGTATTCATTTTGACCCATCTACTTATCGCTCCATGATTGGTTCGCTGCTTTACCTTTGCGCATGTAGACCGGACATCATGTTAAGTGTAGGAATATGTGCTAGATTTCAAGCTTCCCCTATGGAAAGCCATCACACGGCGGTTAAGTACATTCTTAGATACCTTGTTCACACCCCAAAGTTAGGCTTATGGTACCCTAAGGATGCAAAGTTTGATCTTATTGGGTATTCTGATGCGGATTGGGCCGGTGATAAAGTGGGATGGAAATCCACTTCCGGTGCATGTCAGTTTCTTGGACGCTCGTTGGTTAGTTGGTCCTCGAAGAAGCAGAACTGTGTTTCTCTCTCCACGGCCGAGGCCGAATATATTGCAGCCGCAAGCTGTGCTACTCAACTGCTATGGATGAGGCAAACACTGAAAGATTATGGCATCATGTATCGACACGTTCCTCTTCTCTGTGATAATGAAAGTGCCATAAAGATCTCCGTAAACCCCATTGATCACCGTCGCACAAAACATATTGATATTAGGTATCATTTCTTGAGAGACCATGTGCAAAAGGGTGACATTGATATTACCCATGTGGGTACCGACACGCAGTTAGCCGACATTTTCACCAAGCCACTTAGCGTAGCTAGGTTCTGTCAACTTAGGCGTGAACTTGGTATCTTGGAGCTTGACAACACATCTTGAAATCTTGCACACATACATACACTCACATTATGGTTGTGTCTTGATGTGCACATATATTAAGGGGGAGTACGTCGTAGTTCCATGTGTTTTTAAGCTTACCACGCACGCACAAACCATTTCATGCATCTAATGCTTCTAGAAAATCAGTGCTCATAGTTTGTTTTATATATATATACCATGAAAGTCATCATCATCACAACAAAATTACCAGTACTGGCCCCTCTCTCTCTCTCGGACGTCCGGCGCCAGAAAACCCTCCGGACGTCCGACGCCAGAAAAACCTCCGGACATCCGACGCCTCTCGGACGTCCGACGCCTCGGGGCCCCTATATAAAGCTGGGTGAGGGGCTGGGCCTTTTGCCCTAATCACCTCCGCCCCATTTTCCCCAGCCGCCGCCGCCAGCCCTGGGAGCAGCTCGAGGAGCTCCTCCCCAAAGCCGCCCTCCTCGAGATCGAACCGATCTCTTCCGCGGATCTCCTACTCCTCCGTCCGTACCCTTCACGGGATCCATCTCAGGTTGCTCCTCCGTCTCCTCTCGCGTGGATTTGATTTATCCCTTGTCTCTCCTTGTTCGTTCCTCATTTGGGGATTCTTCATCCGCATAGGGCTCCATGGGCAAGACCAAGCACACCGCTCGGAAGAACGTGGCCGGCTCATCCTCTCGCATCCCTATGAACACGGGGTCGGAATCGGATGAGCCACACCGTCCCTTCAAACGGGCTTCCCGGCGTTCTCCGCCCCGGCGGTCGCCGTCTCCATCACGGTCTGGTGATGCTGACCCCGACTTCCAGGAGGAGCTTGCAGCCGAGGAACTTCCTCAACCCGTCACTCGCAGGTCCAAGCTCGGGTCTCGCAAGGCCTCCTACATGCCACAACCGCCTCCTGCCCAGCCTGAAGGTGAAGCTCGCCGCATCTCTTTAGAGCCCCCTGTCACGTTAGGTCGTGATATCACCAACTTTACCACTCTTGGGGCTGCTTCCTATTTTACTTTCCGCCGCGACGTAAATCAATACGAGGTCGGGAGTGATTCTACGGATTCACGTTTTCGCACAAACGTCCAGGCTGACATCTTTTCCACGGTCATAGTTCCTAAGGGCTTATCTAATCATCTTTACATTGATATTGAGCATATTCGCAAGCACCCGGCGAAATATCCGGGTGCCATTGAGCTTATTGAGTCTTCGGGGCTTGCCGCCCCGTTTGCTTTTCATTGCGACTATAATGCTGCTCCCATCCACCAATTCTATGCCACATGTCATTTTGGCTCCGAGAACACTGTCACTTGGATGACCTCTGACGTGCGCCTCAAAGCCACTTATGCTACTTTTGTTGCTGCTCTGGGTTTTCCCCATACCGGTCATAAAATACATAAGGATGATCCTAACCATGCACCTAAGAATATTGAAGTGTGTGGCCACCTCCTCAAACCACTCCGTGAGCTTGATGAGGATGAGCACCAGAAGGACCTTAACCAGGTATCCATCTGGCGCTCACCTTTCTTCATTATCTTTCAGTGTGTCATCCGCACCATCTACCCCAAGATGAGTGATAAGGGTTCTTGAAGTGGCTATTGTATCGATATCATGTACCACTTGTTCGAGAATCCCAAGACCAAAATCAATGTGCCCCATTTCCTATGGCATGAGATTCGGCTTGCTAGCTTTCAGTTCAAGCGAGCCTTTCCTCATGCTCATTTCATTCAGGCACTTATTAACCACGTTGTTGATTTCTCTGTGGCTACCACTCACATCCATCGCAAGTGGACCATTCCCGCTCACATGGCGAATGATTTTGCTCCCAAGAACGCCCCTTCTTCCTCTACTACCACTCGCCGCACTGCTGCACGGGCCGCCACCCCTTCATCTAGCTCCGCGTGTATCGGTCGCATTGCCAAATTCCTTGGCAAAGCTCACTCTGCTTTGATGAAGGTTGTCTCCTTTTAGTGTGGTCAAACCCATGATGTGGTTTCCCGCTTAGTTTCCTCTCAAAATGCCCTCAAGGCTCGTCTGAGAGCCTCGGGCGATCTTACTGTGAGTGATGATGAGGCCCCTCCTGCTGCTCCTTCCATTGATTTTGGCTTCCCTTCTGGTCCTGAGTGGTCTGAGTTCTTTGACGAGGCTGGGGGCAGTGGTTTGGCTGATGATGCTGATGATGATGGTGATGAGCTCTGAGTTTGGTTGGTGTTATTGATGGCTCCCTTTTTGGTACTTGGTGCCAAAGGGGGAGTAATGTATCGTAGTTAAAATTTTATTCTCGTCATTTTTAGTCTTTGGAGATTTAATGTAATGGATACAATTCATGTATGGCTACTTATGAATGGTTGTGATTTGCTATGATATCATCATAGACTATTATGTCTTGCTCTTTTATTTCTATGATGATCTATTATTCTTCCATGTTGATCCATTTGGAGCTTCGATTTCTTTATCATGCATATCCTAAGGGGGAGCTCCGTACTAAAATATCTCCTAGACTATAATGTATGGTTAATAGTTTTGAGACCTATGTATATGTTGTCATGAAATACCAAAAAGGGGGAGATTGAAAGTGCATGCTATGCCCCTAATTGTCTTTTGGTGTTAATGACAACACATACATAGGAAACTAATCCTATTTTATTGAGTGTATCTCAAGACGGCAAGTACTTTAGTAGATTAAGATTTATGTGCCAAAGGTTGCCTGAAAAGATTGGTGATTCATATTTTCGAGAAGACTCGGGATTAAGAAGAGATGATGTAGAATAGTCTTTTGAGTTTACTGATATTGAGTATAGGGATCCCACACTATTAAGAGGGGATCATAGGCTTTGTGATAAACTTGCTCATACCACATCTCTACAACCATATCAAACACCACATACTTTCCACTATCTAGAACTCAATATATGTCCAATTACCTCGGACATCCGGCTCCCTCCGGACGTCCAAGGGCCGGACGTCCGGCTGGCTTCGGAAATCCGCAGCCAGACACCAGTAGTTTGTAGGAACTATATCTCGGAAATCCGGCTCCCTCCGGACATCCGAGGGCCGGACATCCGGCCAAGCTCCGGAAATCGGGAGGTCAACACCACTAGTTTGTGTGCACTATATCTCGGAAATCCGGCTCCCTCCAGACGTCCGAGGTCCGGACATCCAGCCAGGCTCCGGAAATCCGGAGGTCAATACCAGTAGTTTGTGTGCACTATATCTCGGAAATCCGGCCCCCCTCCGGATGTTCGAGCTCCGGACGTCCGACCCCCGTCGGAAATCCGGAAGCCACCACCAGAAGAAATTGTGTTGTATAACACGGACTTCCGGGCCACTCCGGACATCCGGCTGCTGATGAGTTCAAACATGTTCATGCACATCTACAGGCCTCGGACGACCGACCACTGTCGGACGTCCGGCCGCTGATAAACTCAGATAAATTCCAGTCATTCCTACAGGTCTCGGACGTCCGACCTCTGTCGGATGTCCAGCCCCTCGCGGACGCCCGGACGTCCGACAAGTGTCGGACGTCCCGACCCTGTGTGACTTATTGCAGCTCCAACGGCTGGATTTCACTCCACACTATATATACTCTTCTCCCACCTCGTGAAAGGGTGTTCAACACACCTAAGATACATCCAAGAACACCTTTCCTCTCACTCACTCTTGTCTACACTAAATGCTAGATCCCAAGAGCATTTGTGAGCCATTTAGAGTGTTGTTCCAATCAAAAGATAGATCGTCTCCCTCTCCTCCTTCCCACCAAAGTGATTTGTGATTTGAGCAAGTTTTGAGCAATCCCCGTGATCTTGTTACTCTTGGAGGTTGGAGACTCCTAGGCGGTAGGAGTTTTCGGAGAGGAATCAAACCATTGTGATATCCCCCGGAAAGTTTGTGAAGGTTTGGAAGCCACCTCAAGGATTACCACTAGTGGTTGAGAAACGCCTTCGTGGAGTTATCTCAAAGGGAGAATAGGGTGAGCCTTCGTGGCATTGGTGTGCCTTCGTGGTAACATACGCCCCTCTAACGGTGACGTAGCTTCCCTCCAAGGAAGTGAACATCGGGATACATCCTTGTCTCTCTCGGAGTTTCGGTTATTCCTAACCCTAACTCTCTACTTGTGTTAATCCTTATTACATACTTGTATTTGCTTATTGTTTACCGCTTCCCTTGCTTCACTCCTAATAGCTTACTCCTTGTCATAGCAATTATTAGGCTTACACTTATATTCCGCATTTTAGCCTAAAATTGCTAAGTAATTGTTAAAATTTGGATTTGTACCTATTCACCCCCCCTCTAGGTCCATCTCGATCCTTTTCAAAGGTCCTTCGTTGAAAACTTGCCATTCAATGATTCCTTGAGTGAGTTCATCATCGAAACATCCTTTCCGATCAGTAGTATGTCATCCACATACAAGATCAAAAATACTACCGAGCTCCCACTAAACATCTTGTATAAAAAATAGTCCTCTCCGTTCTTGATGAAGCCAAGGTCAACGATGACTTCACCAAAACCAATATTCCAACTCCGAGATGCTTGCCTCTATCCATAAATGGATCTCTTGAGCTTGCATATTTTACCAGCGTTAGTTGGATCGACAAAATCTTCGGGTTGTATCATGTATACATCCTCCTTTAAATTTCCATAAAGGAAAGCTGTTTTGACATCCATCTGCCATATCTCATAATCAAAATATGCAACTATAGCTAGTATGATCCTCACCAACTTCAGCATCGCTACTGGTGAGTAAGTCTCATCATAGTCAATTCCTTGAACTTGTCGATAACCTTTAGCGACAAGCTGAGTTTTGTGGATCTGAACATTTCCATCCACATCGGTTTTCTTCTTAAAGACCCATTTGCTACCAATGGCTACTACGCCAGGCGGCGGATCAACCAAGTCCCAGACTTGATTATCATCCATGGACTTTAACTCGGATCTCATGGCCTCAAGCCATGCCTCGGAATGTGGGCTCATCATCGCTTCTGCATATGTGGCCGGCTCGTCGCTTTCTAGCAACAACACATCACGCACTTTGCACAATCTATCCGACCTCCATGGCTCCGGTGCCGAATCCACTACGGGTTCCGTGACCGACTCTGGTATGATCTCATCACCAACCGAGTTGTCCCCGAGTGGCTCTCGAATTTCTTCGAGTCGCACCGTTCTCCCACTGGCCTCCTTACTAAGAAACTCTTTCTCTAGGAAAACCCCGTTCCGAGCAACAATCACTTTGTTCTCTTCTCGGTTGTAGAAGCTGTATCCCAAGGTTTCCCTCGGATATCCCACGAATATGCATTTATCGGACTTGGGTGTAAGCTTGCCCGACATGAGTCGCTTGACAAATTCTTCACAACCCCAAATCTTTAGAAAAGACAAACTAGGACTCTTCCCAGTCCACATCTCATGTGGTGTCTTGTCTATTGATGTTGACGGTACCATGTTAAGTTTGAAAGTTGAAGTTTCTAGAGCATATCCCCAGAATGACAAGGGTAAATCTGATTTGCTCATCATCGATTGGACCATGTCCAACAAGGTTGGCTTTTCAGATGATCATCAAACTCATGGCTCATGTACTCACATCCACGATCTGATCGTAAGACCATTATTGTCTTGCCGAGTTGATTTTCCACCTCGTTCTGAAACTCTTTGAACTTTTCAAAAGTATGTGACTTGGGCCTCATCAAATATATATATATCCATATCTACTCAAGTCATCGGTAAAAGTGACGAAGTACTGATATCCACCCCTGGCCGTTGTGCTCATTGGACCACACACATCACTGTGTATAAGCTCAAACAACTCGGAGTACTGCTAGCCACTCCTGGCCGTTGTGCTCATTGGACCACACACATCACGAAGTACTGATAGCCACCCCTGGCCGTTGTGCTCATTGGACCACACACATCACTGCCTAGCAAGCATGATTCACATGTCTCGAATGACCCGAAGTCAGACAAAGTTAGGAGTCCATCATCATGGAGCTTCTTCATGCGTTTCGGACTAATGTGTCCAAGCCAGCAATGCTAGAAGTATGTCGGATTTATCTCATTAGGCTTATGCCTCTTGACATTCACGTTATAGACAGATTCCGTTTCTAGATTCAAAATAAATAACCCATCTACAATGGGTGCATAGCCGTGGAACATTCCTTTCAAATAAAATGAACAACCATTGTCCTTTAAATTGAATTCATAACCTTGACTCATTAAACATGAGGCAGAAATAATGTTCCGACTAAGTGTAGGAATGTAATAACAATTATTCAATTCAAAAATAAATCCAGAAGGAATTTGGAGCTGCATCGTGCTGACCTCCAATGCAGCAACTCTTTCTTTCTTGCCGACCCTGATGTCAATCTCCCCTTGTGCCACACGCCTAGTTCTTACCAGCCCTTGAATCGAGTTGCAAATATGAACAACCGATTCGGTATCGAATACCCAAGAGCTACTAAGTATGTCAGCAAGGTAAATGTCTATAACATATGTAACAAGTGTACCTTTGCCTGAAGAAGCATCTTCGGCCTTCTTGCCATGCTCAGCAAGCCACTTGCTACAATTCCTCTTCGAGTGACCAGTTTCCTTGCAATGAGAGCAAATGGTCTTTGAGTTCGGTCCGGACTTCGGCTCAGCGCTGGAGACAACCTTCTCCGTGCCCTTTGCCATACCCTTTTTCTTGGACCAACTCTTCTTGATCTTAGCTGAGTTATGCACCATCAACACTTGATGCGTGCCTTTCTTAATATCCTCCTCTACCACCTTGAGCATCCCATGCAATTTAGTGGGCTTCTTATCCATGTCGTGCATATGATAGTTCGAGATGAACGTACCATAGCTAGCTAGAAGAGAACCCAGAACTGCATCATTGGCCAGCTCATCCAAAAGCGGGAAACCCAACTCATCCAAAGTTTGGACGTATCTGATCATCTTGATCACATGCAGGCAAAGTGGATCACCTTCCTTCAGCTTACAATCCATAAAGGATCACCAGACATTGAACCTTTTGGTCCTAGCCTGCACGTGAAACATGCTCTTGAGACCCTCGATCATATCGAAAGCCGAAATGTGTTTGAAATGTTGTTGCAAATCGGGATCCATGCAAGCCAGCATGAGGCAACTGATCTCGTTTGATTCATCAACGAGTTTCTGGTAGGCATTCTTGGTTGCGACATTAGCATTGTCGGCAGGTGCCTATGGAAGTGGATCCTCTAGAACGTGTTCCTTTTTATTGCGCTTGAGAAAAATTCTCAAATTTCTATACCAGGTGGTAAAGTTTGTTCCATTCAGTTTACCCTTTTCCAGAATTGATTTCAATGCAAAGTTTTGAGCAGGTGGTGCCATTGAGCTACAATAGAAAATATGCAATCACTAAGCAATGTGTTTACGTAGTGTAATTCAAGCCTTAAATATAACTACTCCCATTGAAGTCGGCATCACTCCGCAAACTCTCAGTGATTCAGGATCCGTCTAGCGCGAGCGACTAGTGAGATTTAGCATCATTGCTAGACAACTTGCATATTCGGTAAGCAACTCCTTGCTAATTGTATCTCTATATGACTCCTATCGGTCGGGTAGGTATCTCATACCCCGGCTCCCGACCTTCTTTGCCACAAGGCCCAAAACCATTTTGATAGCCTTGTCAAGTTAACCTGAAGCAGTGCATGTCCGTGTCCGACACAAACCCTCCAGTTCAAGGACATCTAGCAGCACCTCAATTTTATGAGCCTACTACCAGACGTACTTGACGTGCGTAGGTGCAACATCCGGAATGGCAACGTGCTTGATATTAATGAGGGATGTTTCTACCATACTAACATGTGTAGAAAAAGAAGCAATATCAATCACATATAAACAAAAATATGTGAAATAGTATGGCTCCTTCATGGACATCCTTCCGTGGCCGGCTCCAACTCCGATGACCAGTGCAGTGCTCCATCTTGTCCGTCACGCCGGGACGCCAAAGACTCGAACTTGATCTCTGTTCTCCAACTACTACAACTAGTAATGAATTTACACACAATCACAAGTCGACATGCAGGTCGTTATACAATACAATGACAGCTCTTTGGCTCCTGCCGGCTGACAATCATGACACACAGGTCATGTTAAATTACACACATGCATCACATACATATGAGCCATACTATTCACATCAAACCTGCAAAACAAACTCATCCATAGAGTCGCATTCTACTGGGTTGTGTGATTGTGTATGAAATACAAGGCGCTACGCACACAACGGTTCTGCAAGGCCATCCTCGTGAGTCCCCACCTCATGACGCCCGCCTCGTGAGGCCCACCTCGTGAGGACACAAGGTGCCGCGCACATGGCGGTCCCCCACGTGAGGTCTCTTCAGGAGGTCTCCTCCTGAGGTCTCCACAGGAGGTCTGCCTAGGAGGTCTCCTCATGAGGACTTCGAGGTCTCCTCATGAGGACCTCAAGGTCTCCTCGTGAGGTCTCCTTGATGTGCAGTTGATCTCATCAACCGTGCACATAGCCGAACTTCTGAACGACGACGGATCTCATCCGTCGCCTCCACATATCAAATATGAATCCGATCCGAATCTAAAACCACTAGCAGAGGCTTTGATACCACTTTTGGATTCTACAATAGGTTGAGCGCAAGCGAATTAAATTCCTACGCGTAGAACATCCAAGAACATGCTATGGAGATGGATCACAGATCGTTACCACTAGACGCGCAGTGCCGTGTAGCAGAAGTAGAGCTGGGGCAGCGCGTCCGCGTGGTTTCGCTCCTCCTTGTGTGTTCTCCCTCGTGCCATCGGTCCGATCACCCATATGAGGCCGGTCGCCGGATCCCGCGCACAGGCTCGCTGGAGCAGCGCAAGTGCACCGCCTCTAATGGTATCCGCACGTGCAGGAGGAACACACCCTGCGGTTGACTGCTAGGTCCGATCACACGGTCGGCGGCGAGTGGATGTGGCTATTCGCAACTGCAAAACCCTAACGATGGCACCAAAGCGATCTCTTGAAAAGGTGTGCCGCACCTCCATTATATATAGGCGTCCGACGTAGGCTCAACTATTAGGCCTCACAGGGACCCTAAAGCCCATGTGTTCCTTCCCTTAAGCGCGCGACCCTTTAGGTTCTCGTTCACTTGGGCGCGAGTCACACCACGTCTGACTCGGCTAGTGGGTAGCGGTATCTAGCAAGACGCGCCGACTCCAAGTATCTGATAAAGCTGGTTAGGCGAACCTGTAGTTCATACTTTTGTTCCCTTTGCCACACGATATACATTGTCGTGCTCAAGGCGATATGGTCATCCTTGTTGCCGCACGACCTCTTTCTTGTTCTGGTGAATCCGACCACAATTCGGATTATCTCATAATCCTCATCACATGGCCATGCTTATCCAGGTCGGATCACCCGAGGGGCCCTGAGTATATCTCTCCTGATCGGAGGGACAAATCCTCTTTCTCGACCATGTCTCGCAACATGGATCTGGATAAGCCCGAATACTACCTTTGTAACTACCCAGTTACGGAGTAGCATTTGGTCAGCCCAAAGTAAGTCTGTCACCATCCCGAGTACATGTGATAGCTCAGGTCTTAGGACATAGAACGTATGTTGTACTAGAGACTCAAAGATGACCTATCGCTGTGTCTCATAGTTGGATCTGTCCAACTCAGACCTTATCTTGGCTTGGATTCGTAGTTGAATCCAACCAGATCTTTCTGAGTCATATTATGCGGCTAGCTTCCAATGCTACATGGCCAGTGAGACCGAACCATCCACCGTGTCATATGCTAGTCTAACTCGTTGTGCGTCCACACAACCCTTTCGACTAGGGACTCTTTAGGTCAGTCATCATACAATGCATAGTCTCACAAACAAGTCACATACTTGTTAATTACACATCATTAATAATCTTCAAGGACTATCCTTATTCATAAACACATAGGAAATATCATCATACATGATTGCCTCTAGGGCATATCTCCAACAGATGAGCGTAGTTGTTTTAGGTTTTGTGCTTGACAAATTAAATGTTAGTTTTATTCCGCATTTGTTCAAACCTAAACCATAATTATTTTAAAGCTCCTATTCACCCCCTAGGCGACATCCACGTCCTTTCAGAGAGCGAGCGCACCTAAGAGTTCGGACCTTTTCCGGGTCCGAGGAGCCCCGATTCCGGCAAGTGCCTTGAGCCGCTTGAGCTCCAAGCCCAACTCCAATGACTTCAAGGCAAGTTGCTGGTCAAGGACCCGGAGACCTACCTCACGGAGGGCAAGCTCGTGCACTCCCTCCACCTCGACCCTCTCTCCTTGAAGCTGCTGCTTTGATGTGGTGTTTGAAGCCTAAAGCTCCCGCTACGCGTCCACACAATTCAGTAGTCTAACTCGTTGCGCGTCCACACAATTCAGTGGACCTCTGTAGCCTCGCGGTGCTCGACCGCTTCTTTGTCTTCGTGGAGGGTGCATTCATGTTCCTCCCTCACTGCAGCGATGGACACTTCGACCTTCGTGCATGTCGGTTCGTGTTGCTGGCAACTTAGCTTGACGGCCACGTCAAGCTGATGTCACCCACGAGCCAAGCGCAGACGCTCCTCGACAAAGAGCGCATCAGCGTCCTGAAGCTCTACCCCGAGCCACGCCAGCGTGCTGAGGGCGTTCCACTAGAGGTCATGGAGGATCAAGGTTCTAGAGGCCACAAGTTCCATGGCCCAGTCCACGCTCGGGCCCAGCGTCTTCATCCACCAACTGGGTCCCGGAGGCTCCAGCAATGCCCGTTGGGGGTTGAGACCCAGCTGATGCTCGCCCAATCCCATCAAGGCTAGGCATCACTGCTAAGGCCTTGGAGCACCCTCTCGGGCGGTTGGCTCCTTGAGGTCGTCGGCTCTCGGCTCCATTCCCTCTGTCCCAACAATCGTCGTGAAGGGGGGCGCCCACGAGGGGCCCATCAACATGTCTTTCCCCGCACACCTTCTCACGGGAGGTGCTAGGTGAGACGCCACCCTTCGCCCCGCGTCCTCAAGGGGCAAGGGTGGAGCCGTGTCGTGACCATATGCGTTGTTTGAACGGTTGTCCGGCATGCCTGGACCACTTCGTACGGCCCTGGCCGACGGCGGGAGGGCACGCGCCAGGCCAGGGGCTTGTTGGACCTCTTGTTCGCCAGAAGCCCGCATGAAAGGAGGGGTCAGCCACACCTAGGGCATGGAAGCAAGCGAGACAAGGGGGAGGCACTCAATCATCTTTGGCGTCCCATCTCTTCCTCTTCAGCACCCTCGGTAGCGCACCGGCACTGCCCTTCAATCAGGCTTGAGACAGGCGCCCGCTGCCCCCCGCAGCTCCGGCTGGGGGCTCCGGCCCGTCAAAGCCCCCGGTTCAGAACCCACCAGTACAAGGCTGTCCCGAGGCCCCTCGTGGCCCCCGGAAGTAGCCCCCTATGATTGAAGCGGGGTATTATCCAAACAAGGTCTTCCATGTTCTTGTACTTGTACAAGGGGCACCCCCGTGGGGAAGGCCGCCGATGGTCTCGCCAATCAAGATCTGGAGCACCCTATCGAGCGTGTTGATTGGCAAGTGCTCCGGATTAGCCGCATGGGGTCATCTAGCCCGGAGAAGGTCCACATCGGGCGGGAGTGGCATTGAAGGGGGGAATCCGCTGCCTAAGGTACTCCTTCACGACCAGCGTGGCCGTCACCCAAGCCTCCCTCAAGGTTTCTAACTCCTCCACACTGGCGTCAACCTTGGGTCGTCAAGCCTCGTGTGCCCCCACCCAAAGCTCGATGCCGCCGGGGATGATGGGGTCAATAGCAGGGGTTGTACTACTTGTGTCGACATACACCCACTTCCGCCTGAAGCCCTCAGTGGTGTTATCGATCCTCATATCAATGCACTCACCCTCCATCGTGTCCATGGCCTGGAAGGACGCACACCTAGAGTGTTGGTCGGGTGCAGTCAATCGGAGGGATAAGAAGTTCCGGAACAATGCCACCGAGGGGAGAACACCGAGGAAGGCCTCGTAGAGGAAGGAAAACAACGAGAGAAGAAGAACGGATCTCGGATCTAGATGCAGCGCATGAATTTGGTAATGTGTGAGAATGGCATTGAAGAACTCCGAGAACGGGGGAAGCAAGCCAGAGAAGATTGCGGAAAGATGAAGGGTGACGGAGGATGCGGCCAACTCAGTGAGGGGAGTCCAAGCCGGCAAGATCTTGGTTGGCCCCCATTCACTGGTGTCAACCGCGACCGTGGGGAGGACCTTGTCGATCCCCTCCCAGTTTAGCATTGTGGACCTACCCAGGGCAGATTCCGGTGTGGGGCACCCTTCCGCCACTTCCATTTCCTTGCTCTTGCTGCTAGGGGAGTTGTGGCGATGCTGTGGGTGAAGGGGCAAAGGTCGCTTGGTAGATGGGGGCAATCTTATGCGGGAAGGAAGGGACATGGACACAATGGAGGACAAGGAAGAGCAATGATGTACATGCTATGCATGCATGCTTTATGCCAGCTCGGGGCGGTTACCAAGGCATCATGGAGAGAAGGGGCGTCCCACGAATGGTCGGGCGCCACACGTCGAGCCTGGCCCGCATGCGATTGGGGCCCACGTCGCTTCGCCCCTCCCATCGAGTGGGGTCGTGCACAACACGGGCCTAGGGGCTACACTTGGGCCCCTGGGATCGGGGCTACCCAGGCCCGTTGGCCTGTGGCCCCGGGCGCAATGCGCCACGTTAGCCAAATTCGGCCTGGTGGAAGACCGGCTGGCGATACACTCGTGAGGGCCCTCGCCTCACGAGGAAAGGCCCAGAGGATCGTCGCCAATGACCACGAGGTGTCGCCCGCTGCAAGGTCGCATCATGAGGCCACCCGTGAGGCCCTCGTGGGACAGGTTCGTCAAGGGCGACTAGGCAAGGTATGATGACCCTACATCTTCACGTGGGTGACATGGGGTGCACACGCGACCGAGGAGCAGTACTAGTGGGCACGGGTAGGGAGACTTTCCACTTTGGTGCTAAGGAAGTGGGGCCAGCTGGCGGGCTCCCAAAGCAACCCCCAAAGGTTTCCCATTTGGTGCAAGAGGACCAAGGCTGGGGGCTCAGCAGGAAGGAGGTCACCCCAAGCCCACTAGTGCGTCACATCGAAGAGATTTGGCAGGCGAAGTCCACTTTTGTCAAGGTGTACTGTAATCCTCTCTCCTTTAAAAATGGTCGTTGTGGCTACCCTACCTGCCCAATGTGTGTTTTTTTTGGGGGGGGGGAAGAGGACTAAGGATAGTATAAAAGAGAGGCCCCGCCTCCGTAGCAAGGATCCATCATCTCCACTAGGGAGAGAACCCCCCTTTTGTACTCGTCTTCCACCTCAAGCCATCCAAACAAGCAGGAGTAGGGTTTACACTGCAAGGTGGCTTGAAACTAGGTAAACTGCATGTGCATTCTTTTTTGTCTTCCTTAACTCAGGCTATTAGAGAGTCGCCGTGAAGTTGATATGTAGGATAGGGTAGGAGAGCGAGCGCACCCTAGAGTTTGATCATTTCTGGATCCTATGGATCTTCGATTCCGATAGCATCACAAGCTCGGCCGTTGCCGCTATGGAGGCTGTCTTCTTCTTTGATGTTCGCATACCGATTATCAATTTACATGGTGCAACTGAGGGACAGGTCCCACGATTGACAAAACATGATAATGAGCTCCCTGTACCGAGTGCCTGCCTTGAAGGCGCACATGGCTTGCTGCTCGGTGATGTTCTCCACGGTGTTGTGCAGCGTGGTCCATCGCTAGATGTACTCTCAGAGAGTCTCGTTGCTCTTTTGAATGCAGTGCTACAACTCCTCAGGCCACCCGGGCACTTGTAAGTGCCCTCGAATGATTTGATGAACACTTGAACGAGGTCCCTTAGCTTTGGATGCCACTAGGAGGAAGTGGATTGAGCCATGCCCTCTCCGACCCGACTAACATGAAAGGCAGGTGTTTCATCGCGTCGAAGTCGTCGCTGCCGCTTATCTGGACGGTCACTTGGTAATCCTTGAGCCAAGTTTCCATCTTGACCCACCGTTGAACTTGCCTATCCATGTAGCCAATTGGTAACTGGAGGGGATCTCCGCTTCGCAGATGTGTCTGCTGAAACACTCAAGACCAGAGACTCCCCGACCCACCCGCGACTGATCAACCATGTTTAGCATGGTTATAGACCTTAGATTAAGCTGGGGAGCACGGTAACACTCGCCTTCATATCCCGTGTGTCGACTGGGGCTTGGCCTGCGGTCGTGGGGTCGGAGTTCAAATGAACCACTTCCTCGGGGAGGCCTCCTGCTGCGAACCCGATAATCATGCCTCCGATCACCATACGGACCTCTTGGAAGAGCAGGAGATCTTTGGAGTCTTCCGGATGCATGAGGACGGGGTGCCGACTGCATCGTGTCAGCTCGGATGGATTTTCTGTGGATGCAATACTGTGATTGTAACACTGCAGAGTTCTGCTGCACGGGAGTCTTCAACAGAGTTTGGATCTGCGGAATGCCCTCCCCAGCCGCAAAATCACTCGGCAGAATGGAATCAACAATTCGAGTGGCCATGACCAGGTTCTGTAAAGGTGTTTGCATCACCTCAATGTTGTGTCATTGATCGTTCAAAAAAAACTCCGTTGGTTGCAACTGGAATCGGGCTAATCCCACGCTGCTCGGGCGTCGAGTCAGCACTGAAGCCGCTCGACATGCTCGCGCTCGGCCAGAGTGGCCTAGCTTGCCTTCTCCAAGGGTACATCCTCCATGGCATTCTTGGTGATGGGGGTACGGAGAACTTGTTCGCTCCTCCGCCTAAGTTCCTCCCGCTGCTGCTCAGTGAGCGGCTGGGGAACATGGTGGCCGAAGTCGGCATGATGACGCTCACTACTATCGTTATGTGGGAATTCCGTGGAAAAAAACCAGGGGTTCCTCCCCTGGCCATGTCGGCCATCAAGACCTTTGCAACATCCATGTTGCTTTGGTAGTCGGAGTCGTCGAACAAATCATCATCGGATGAAGGGAAAAGGCTGACGGTGGGCTCATCTGATTTGAGCATGGCCACCTGCTGCGACATGCCTGAAGGGCCACAACATTCTTGATCCACCGCTGCAGTCATGAGCACACAGAGAACTTGCAATGAAATGTAGTGGGACGTGGGGGCACCGAATGGTACGGCACCGACGGATGTCGAGTCAGGACCTCGTGCGCCATTGCGCTAAAGTGTGAAGCACCTCGAGCGGGCAGAGCATCCGTGCCCAATGGCGCGTCCTGCAGCCACGCCGAGTCGTCGGCAACGAAGTTGAGGGAACCAAATAGGATCTCGCCACTGAGTGTCATCATGATGAAGGAAAGAATGGAAATTCCCATGGTGGGCACCAACTGTTGTGGGAATGATCCTGACAATAGTACCAGGGTACGGAAGAGGGGTGAAGCCTAGCTATGGCGCAGTTGTTGCACTCTGACGTACAAGTTCGGGCCCCACTCGAGAGTGGTAAAGACCCTACGTCTTGATCCCGGAGGCTAGTTTTCTTATGGGGGTGTGAGAATACGGAATACTCAACCCTTATCGAGGAGCTCGGGTGCAGCTTATATAGAGTGCGCCATGACCGGCCAAGCACCATTACAATGGTGAGTTAATGCTAATAACTACGGAAGTTACTAGTATCAGCAACTCTAACTCCGGTGTTACTGGTAACGCCGGTCTTCATTGCACTTCGTGTGGTAGTTTAAGTCTGTTGACGTTGTAGTCTCTTCGTGGTACACACCTTGCTTTGGTCCGAGTGTAGGGGCGCGTCCGACTGACCGAACGTGCTCCGAGTGACCTTGAGGATCTATGTGGGAACCTGTTTTCCCAAAAGATACCAAGACTGCACCGATATTTTTTAGGACATTGATAATCATGTGGGGCCTTAGGCGGGCCCAGGAATGCAGGTCTATGGCCCTACCCCTAATGTACAACCTCGTCAGTGCTAACCGCAGGGACCGCACCCACCACATGGGCGGCGCACTTGCGTGGAAAAGCTCAGCAGACATCATGCCAGCTGACACGGACATGCACAATTGCCCCTCTGGTGATTAGGAGGCAGCGCCAGTTGCTCCTCCAAAAGAAGGTAGCAAAATGGTACTGCTTTGGTGATAGAGGATCAGAGCAGATCGATGTTGTAGGATGAAGGTCATCATCGAGCCCACAGATACGTAACGAAGACTACTTTACCAGGCGAAGACCGCCTATAGTCAGGATAGGCATGGCTCGTGTCCCCCTTCAAATTGCCACTCTGTGGCCACCCTTGCCTGCTGATATTTTTGACGAAGAGGACCAACAGACTACAAAGGGGGAAGGGACACGTCCATGTAAGGGGATCAAGCAAATATCTCCCTAAAGAACTCGTGTACTGGATCCTCAAGCTCTTCCTTTTCCAAGGCAACAAAATCACAAGAAGGAGTAGGGATTTGTGCCATCGGTGGCCCGATAGTGGGTAGCTCATGTGTCCTCGTCAATTCCGATGAGGAGGAGTGGGTTCACCGTCAACCTTGCTGTGTTTGTCGTCGTGTTGCAGGTCGCAAGCCAAGCCCCCAGCGGTGGAACCTCGTTCCTGGAGAAGCTCGTGCACGCAGATCCAAGAGTCCGACATTTGGTGCGCCAAGTAGGCGGACTTGTTGTTTTCGTTCACTCGACCTCAACACAAGCATCGACATGGATGAAGTCGTTGCCCCGAGGAGCGCATCGTGCGCCGAGCGCCCACTAGGGCACCCGCCCCCCGTGGCGCCATGAGGTGGCGCCCCCGAGCCGCCACGAAGCATGTTGGGGAGCGTGTGGCCTCCTCCATTCACCCTTCTGTAAACGATAAGGTGCATGGCTACTGCGCCACCATCTCCTCCATCGTGCATCGTGACCCTCATGCTCCGTGTGCTGCACTACTCATGGCCCATGACCTTTTGCGCTACATCCCCGCTAACGATGGCTATGATACCTAGCTTGAGCGCATCACTAATCTCATTGACGCTGCACGCACTTATCTGAGAAATGACAGCCAGACGCTCTCCCGCTCCATGCTCCTTCCGCCGTCGTGCGTCGACCAAGCCGAGCACAAAGCCCCTTATCCTCCTGCGATGCGTGTGGCAGAGCTTCCCCATGGGTCATCGACGCCGGCACACAACAACAACATCTTCCAGATCGTCTACCACGTGCCCCATGATGCACCCATGGACCATGAGAAGGCACACAACTGCGAGGATTGCGTTCTCTAGGACAACATTGCAGCTGGGTGCCAGAACTCGCGGCCCTCAATGGAGGCGTCTCCACCATCGGGGCATGATGCTTGTGATCTTCGTTGGGTTTTCCGTGAAGAGGAACGGGTTATCGCAGCACAATGCGGATAAGTATTTCCCTCGATTAAGAAACCAAGGTTTATAGAACCAATAGGAATATATCCTCAACCATCTTAAGTGGCGGCACACAAAAGGGAAAATAACTTGCACCAACTTGGTCAAGAGGGTTGTCAATCCCCTTATTTGCAAGCGAATGAGGTGTGTAGATAATTCTAGATAATTGTGGAGTGCGAAATAAAATAACAGACAAATAACAACAACGAGGAAATTATAATTTTTCTAAATATATGAGTGAATAGACCATGGGTAAACAAATTACTGTTGGGCAATCGATAGAACAGCGGATAGTTATGTGATTTTGACGGCAATGATCATGTGTATATAGGCATCACGTCCGTCAGAAAATAGGCCAACTCCTGCATACACCTATTACTATTACTCCACTCGTCGACCATTATCCAGCATGCATCTAGAGTATTAAGTAAAATGGAGTAGTGTTTGGGGAACGATGACATGATGTAGACAATGTAAAATCAATCAATATGAATAAACCCCATCATTTTATCCTTAGTGGCAGGAACACAAACAGACATGTTGTACCCTCCTATCACTAGGATATCGAAATTCGCGAGGTTGAAGCCACTACAAGCCACATCTACCACTGAAGAAAGGATCAAACTACTTGGCCAAAGAATTTCAATAGATCATCTAGATTTATGAAGCTATGATGATCATGCAAATGAGAATCATAAAACTCAAAGAATATTCAAGTACTTCTCATGAATAATCTGAACATAAACCCACAATTCATTTGATCCCAACAAACACACCATACAAAAGATTTACATCATATAGACAAAGTGAAAATGTGATGATCATTGTATTGAATATCAAGAGAGAGAGAGAGAGAGAGAGAGAGAGATAGCCATCTAGATACTAACTACGGACCCGTAGGTCTGTGGTAAGCTACTCACACATCATCACTAGGGCACTAAGGTTGATGAAGAGGCCCTCTATGATTGATCCCCCTCCGATAGAGTGTCAGAAAAGAGCTCCGGATGGGGTTGCCGTTGAACAAACACTTGCGGCAGCATGAAAGTGTTTTATGGATATTTAAGATTTCTGGAATATTTGGGAATTTATGGACCACAGAAGGATGCAAGAGGGACCACTGGGAGGTGACAAGGCATCAAGGTGCTGCCACCCCCCTAGTCGTGCCATGTTGCTTTGTGGGATTCTCGTATGGCTTCGAGTCTCCTCACGAAGCCTCCGAGTCTTCTTTTGGTCTAGAAAAAATCATCAAAAAGTTTCATGGTAATTGGACTTCATTTTGTACTTAAAACCTAAAAAACAAAAAACATAGAGGAAACAACAACTGACACTGGGTACTGGGTTAATAGGTTAGTGCTCAAAAATAATATAAGTTGGTGCATTGTGACCCAAAAAGTATCTTAACATGATAATATAACAGCATGGAATAATCTAAAATTATAGACACGTTGGAGACGTATCAAGCATCCCCAAGCTTAATTCCCGCTCGTCCTCATAAAAACAGAATTTTTACGTGACATTCTGTCCAATATGTAATCTTTTACATGTTTTCTTATTAAGAAATGATGAATTAACAAACATCAACATAGTAATAATTATAAGAACAAACAACAAATTCATCAATCTATCGAAGTATATGATCTTAAAAGAATGTCTACCCCATTAATCTTTCGTATTAGCTAAGCATGGCTCCATCTTCACCACATTAATACAAATGTTAGGTACCAAGTTGTCCAAGTCAGGCAATTGGATCATACTTCAGAAAGTGAATCAAGTTTTTATTCTTCACGCAATACATGACCGTGAGCCATGGACATAGCATATGGTGGAATAGATTATGGTGGTAGATATCAAAGGAGTGAAAGTGGAGAAGATAGTATCATATTAGCTAGGCTTACAAACGGGCTATGGAGATGCCCATCATTTGATGTCAATCCAAGGAGTAGGGATTGCCATGCAAATGATGCACTAGTGCTATAAGTGTATGAAAGCAAAAATGAAGCTAGGTGGTGTGTGCATCCAACTTGCTTTCTCATCAAGACCTTGGGCATTTGAGGAAGCCCATCATCGGAATATGCAAGCCAGGTTTATAGTGATGATAATACGTTTCTCACTAGCATATGAAAATGACATATCACGAGACATTCTACATGAGGAACATGGTGCCACTTTGAGGCACAAATGTGGTAAAGGATAGTAGCAAAGTCCCTTCTCTCTTTTTCTGTCATTCATTTTTTTCAACATTTTATGGTGCACTCACTTGGCCTCCCCCATTTTTTCCATTTTTCGTCCGGAGTCTCTTCCCGGCTTGTGGGGGAATCATAGTCTCTATCATCATTTCCTCACTCGGACAATGCTCTAATAATGGTGATCATCACACTTTTCTTCACTTACAACTAATGAAAGCTCGATATGAGTCAATGTGAATGCCTCTAAGAGTGTACCAATATTTTCAATGATCTATCATGACATGTATCAACAACATAATGAATGGTGGATTTGCCACAAATGCTATGTCATCTCTATATGATAATGCGAAGCAATATGATGATGAATGAACTAGTCATATGATGTAACAGTGAAATTTGCATGACAATATCTCTTGAAAGGGCTATGGAAATGTCATGATAGGTAGGTATGGTGGCTGTTTTGAGGAATATAAAGAAAGCTTTATGTGTGACACATCATATCATGCCACGGGTTTTGTATGCACCGGTAAAGTTCACACCAATCCTCCAGGTGAGAATGGGAATGAACGTTACCAAAGAGGCTAGAAAAATATGAGGATCTAAGATTGCGTATGTCCTTGGTTTCACATTAGTCATGAAGAACTCATATACTTATTGCAATGTTTTATTAGTTTCATCACAAATCAAAGCATTACCCACATTCCCCGAGGGTGAGGGTTGTAGATATTAACCATTGCATGACTCCAACTCAAAACAACACTAGGACTTCAACGAGCAATAGAGATGCTCACACATCCCCGACAAGCCCTTTTAATATTGAGAGGAACAAGGAATTAACACCTCTTAATACCGCTACTTCTATGAATCAACAATGATGCACTCACACCTTTTTCATATTACTTCATCAATATCAGTAACCCACAATTTCTCTTTATATGCTACATGATGGTTTTGTTTATCATCCATTGGATACTTATTATTTTGGGACTAGCTTTATGACCCGTGCAAATTACTCTACTCTTTATGAACTCTCAAACAAATATAAGTGAAGAACGAGAGTTCAAATATTTCTATAAAATCTAGACGCCACCATGCTCAAAAATATATAATTAAAGTACTAGAGCAATTGTTTTGCTCAAAAGATATAAGTGAAGCAAAATGAATATTCTAACAAATGATGATAAATTGTATTTCTCTCAGGTTGGTTTGTCCAGCAAAACATGATTTTGGCAAACTAAAAAAAGCAAACTAAAGCAAATGATGCCCCAAGCAAAACTCATACCATGTGATGATAAAAATGTAGCTTCAAGTGACATAACGATGGATTGAGACAGAAGAGGGGATGCCTTCCGGGGCATCCACAAGCTTAGACACTTGAGTCTCCCTAGAATATTACCATGGGGTTCCTTGAGCATCCCGAAGCTTAGTCTCTTGTTGCAACTTATTCCATTGTCCAACGTGATAACACCCAAAACTTGAAAACTTCAATCACAAAAAATCAACAAAACTTCGTAAGATCCATTAGTATAAGGTACATAACAAATACTTAGGTACTCTTGTAAATTGATTATTATTGTACTCTATTCTAACTTATGCATGTATTAAACCCCCCGATACAATCCATAACATCATCAAAACAAGCAAACTATGCAAGCAATAAACAGAATCTGTCTAAAACAGATCAGTCTGTAGTAATTTGTAATGAACATATACTTATTTAACTCCACAAATTCTAAAACATTAGGATGGCATGAGGAATTTGTACAACAACACTATGTAGAAAAAAGAAGCTTAAAAAGACGATCGTGTAAAATCAGAGAAATTCTGAACTAGATGCCAAAGTTTCTATTTTCGCATTGTATCAATTATAGTTATCATACAAGTCATCCCAAAGGTTTAACTTTGCAAAAACACTAATTTAAAGACAAAAACTCAATGATTACGGTGGCAATAAACATGTCATCCCACCAAAGAAGAAATAAATGGTAACTATTGGGTTGTACCCCAACAAGCTCTTTCTTTATAGCCATTAAGATAGGCTTGAGACAATAAAGATGCTCAAGTACAAGACAAGAATAGAAGCAAAATAGATCATCCTCAATCATGTAAAAACACATTTAAGTCTAACATTCTTCCTATGCATTGTCATTTTATAAGCAAACAAATTTTCAAGAGAAGAAGTGTCTAGCATTTGCATGTACAAAGATTGAAGCATTGACAATTTAAACATCAAGAGAGGTAAGTGAGTAATATGCAAATTTCAATAACCACATTTGCATATCTCATAAATTACATGTAGGATTATATTCAATTTCAAAAATATAGCTTTTGTATAAAATATTTTCTTCATGATCCACATGCACAGAAGTTTTACAATCTTCCAAGATAGTGGGATTAAAATTAATTAAAGTCATGATCTCTCCAAACCCCCTTTTATCAAATTTTTATAAGATTGATATTATCCAAAGTAGTGGGACCATTATTTCCTAAAGTTGACATTCTTAAAAACACACTTTTAGTAGCATTGCAAATATCATTATCAATGGTAGATTCAACATGAAGATCAAAATTCTCAAGATCACAAGAATTAGCATGATTATCACCCCAATCACGATCATTAGCACAATTGACATTCATATAACTTACACCAAAAAATTGCAACCATGCTTTTCATTGAATTAATTTATCCCAATAGCATTTTTATACATCAGTTCATTATGAGATTTTGGTTTGCAAGAAGGAGGAACGTTAAAAATATTAGCAAGTGGATGAGGATCCATTTATATTAATCTTTGCATTTTACTTTTATCTTGGTGTGACAAAGATATAACAGCAAATAAAAAGAAGAACAAGTGAATGATAATTTGTGTGGAGTTACTTGATAGTTGGTGATGATATTCCCCGACAACGGCGCCATAAATCCTTCCTCATTCTTGTGATATGCGTTGGGTTTCACGTGAAGAGGAACGGGTTACCGCAACATAATGCGGGTAAGTATTTCCCTCAATTAAGAAACCAAGGTTTATCAAACCAATAGGAATATCAATCATCAACCGTCTTTAGTGGATACACACAAAATAACAAAGAACTTGCACCAAACGCGGGCAAGAGTGTTGTCAATCTGAAATTACATATGCTCCCTTGGTGGTTTTGATAATTCATGACAACATACATTATCTCTTGGACTAATAGTTTTATCTAGTATATTTCAGATATAGTCCATAGTTGAGGATTGGCTATGGATTGTGTGGAGCAGCCCCAAGCAAGGAAAGGAATAGGATTGGCAAAGCTTCAAGCTACAAGACTCTACATTTTATATTTGTGAGAAATCACATTTGAGTCCATAGGAAAGTTGATACTATTAAAAGGGGATGAGGTGTCTATGATGAATCTATTTCTCAAGTGATTAGAGATAGCCACCAAAAATACTAATCCATTCTCCAACGGAACTCGTTGTCCAAAGCCTAAACATCAAAATTGGTCCACCAAGAATTTCCATTCGGCCATAACGATTTTCCACCACATAGAACCTATGCCAAATCCTAGCATCTCGATGCCACCAACATTCCTTCTGGTGCTACCGAAATCAGTGACCAAGTTTCTGGTATGTCATTTTCAAGAATTGGATAATACGAGTTTTGGAATCGGTCTCACCGAGATTTGGAAACTGCCCTACGTCACCCATACTGGTACCACCGAGATTCCTATACTGGTCTCACCGAGAATACAAAATTTACCACATTTTGTACAAGTCGATGCCACCAAGTTTCACTTCATTTTCGCCGAGTTCTCCAATAGTGTTGTAATGGTTGGATTTCTGGAGATGCCCATATATTCCCATCCACCACCTCTTATTCGTAGAGGAAGCACTCAGAACACACATACACTTGCCATATCCATTTTTCTAAGACAAAGCCATCTAATCATGTGTTGAGATCAAGATGTTCCAATCTATCCAATTGAAACTTGATCTCTAGCCTCCCAAATTTGCTTTCCTCCCAATCAATCTCTTCTACCCATGCCAAATGTGAGAGAGAGTGATTCAGTGTCGAGGAGACTATCTTTTGAAACACAAGAGCAAGGAGTTCATCATAATACCGCATCTATTACCTTTTGGAGAGTGGTGTCTCCTACATTGGTTAGGTGTCGATTGGGAGGCTCCTACTTCGTGTTGTGGAGATGAACCAAGAAGTTTGTATAAGCAAGGAGATCGCCTACTTCATGAAGATCTACCCCGAGTGAGTCTAGTACTTCGTGGACATAAGCCATGATGGAATAGACAAGGTATATTCCTCGTGGACCCTTCATGGGTTGAACCCTCCATGGACTCGTGTGGCCATTACCCTCAGTGGGCCGAAGTCTCCATCACCGTGGACGCACGATAGCACCACCTATCAGAACCATGCCGAAAATCACCGTTTTCATCTTTGCGTTTGATCTTCCTAAACTCTACTCCTTACTTTTCATATGCATGTCTTTACTTTCCAAGGCTATACTAGTAGACTTGCATGTGTAGGGTGTAATTGACTTGCTATAAATGCTAAAATATGCCAACCATTAAAACTGGGAAAAGGCTAGGTTTTAATTTGTCAAGTAGTCTATTCAACCCCTTCTAGACATCCCTTCTTGTGATCCCACAATTGGTATGAGAGATTTGGTCTTCATAGCCTTGGTTTAATCACCATTGGAGGAAGATGGATGTGTCTAGTTTGGGGAATTATAGTTGTAGAGTGCCTATTCTCAGTGGGGAGTATTTTAGACAATGCAAAGCTGAAATGCCTTACAAATTTGATGAATTCCAGTCAAGCAAATATGTTGGAAATCCCTATGTGCCTCCCATTGATCCCTTACATCCTTATCATGATGAAGAACTTAATATGCTTGGCAATCTTAAAACTGTTAATCTTATAATTAGAGGACTGCCAAGAAATGTGCTTAATGAAATGAAGAACTTTAAGTGTGCTTATACTTTGTGGAAATATCTGGAGATAAGTTATCCCGAATACTCCTTGAAAAATCTTCAAGTCATTTTCGAAAAATCTATTGTCTTTCACAAAATCAAGCCCAATGATCCTAACTTTGATAATTTTTTATTTGAGCTTCACCACCTCGTGTGTGCTAAAGGAGATGTCATTACCATCAATAGCATCATTGTTGAAGCCATTCACACTCATAAACTTGAACAATGTTAAGGTCGAAATTCTAATGAATCTTTTGATTCTAGTGACGACGATATTTCGTTCGATGATAACAATGTGTAGCATGGTTACTATGACCAAGATGAGAAGTTTGACATCGAATATGAGAACTCCATGAGGAGCCTAAGTCTTATGGAAAACCTTAGAGACTACATGACAAGAGGAAAGGAGTGGATACTTGACAGTGGTGCACCGATCACATGACCAGACATAAAGACATGTTTCATGAGATCACATCAAACCATGGACTACCATGGCATGTGACGTTTGGAGACAACTCCAAGGTCAAGGTACTTAGTCTTGGGAAAGTGGTCATATCTCACGATAGCTCCATTCAAAATGTCATGCTTGTTGAATCCCTTGGTTACAATCTTCTTTCTCTAGATTTGTGGATTTTGGTTTCCATGTGCTATTTACGGAAGTTGACTTCCAAGTGTTTCATCGAGATAATCATAACATGGTGTTTACTGGTTTTCATAGAGGTGATTTATACATTGTCGATTTCACTAAAAAATCCAAACCTCATACATGTCTTATTGCAAAACCTTCAAAAGGTTGGCTATGGCATGGAAGTCTAGGACATGTTGGTATGTGTAATATTGACAGGCTTATCAAAGGTGATCATATTCTTGTTCTTAAAGATGTTATCTTTGACAAAGATAGACTTTGTATTGCTTGTCAAGCAGGAAAACAAGTCGGTCAAAGTCATCTTATGAAGAACATCATAACTACTAGCACGCCACTTGAGCTGGTTCACATGGATCTCTTTGGTCCCAATACTTACAAGAGCCTTGGTGGAAATTCTTTTGGTCTAGTTATTGTTGATGACTTTTCCAGATTTACATGGGTATTATTTGTTGATGACATGTTGCACGTACAAAAGATCTTCAAAACTTCGCTTGGAAAGCCAAAAATCAGTTTGAAGTGAAGATCAAGAAAGTTCGGAGCAAAAACGGATCAGAGTTCCAGAACACAAATGTGGATACTTTTCTTGACGAAGACGGTATCTCGCATGAGTTCTTGGCGACATACACACCTCAACAAAATGGAGTTGTTGAGAGGAAGAACCGGACACTCGTAGAGATGGTTAGAACGATGCTTGACGAATTCAAGACGCCAAGAAACTTTTGGGTAGAAGCCGTGGAAACAGCTTGTCATGCCACAAACCGACTCTACATACACAAGCTTCTTGGAAAAACGACATACGAGTTACTCACCGGTAACAAACCTCAAGTTCGATACTTTCGGGTATTGGGCTCCAAGTACTACATTCTTGATAAGCATCGTCGTTCTAGATTTGCTCCTAAATCTCATGAAGGTTTCCTACTTGGTTATAGATCGATCTCTCACATTTACCGTGTCTACAACAACTTCACTCGAAAAGTTGAAGAGACGGTAGATGTGAAGTTTGATGAATCTAATGGTTCACAAGTCAAACAATTATCAAATGATGTAGGACATTAGGATCCTTAAGAAACCATTCAAGACTTGTCCATCGACAAGATTCGTCCCATGGATGTGAAGGAAAGTACTTCATCAACACAAGTGGATGCTCCTACTTCGTGTCAAGGCGAACAACAAAACAACATTGAGGCATCCACAAGTGGTACACGACATTATGAAGAGGAGGAAGAAGTACATCGTGATGATCCACCTCAATCTTCTTCACCACCACCTCAAGGGGATGACACCTGCAACGACAATGAAGAAGAACATGATGATGAGGAAGCTCCACCATCCAACAATAATAAGCTGTCACGAGTTCGAGCACACTTGGATAAGAATCATCCAATCAATCAAATCTTTGATGACATACAAACTGGGAGAATCACTCGCTCTAAAACTCGCTTAGGTAAATTTTGTGAGCATTACTCATTTATCTCTAGCATTGAGACTATGAAGGTAGAAGAAGCACTTCAAGACCTGGATTGGGTGAGTGCCATGCACAAAGAGCTACACAAATTCGAGAGGAATGAAGTTTGGACTCTCGTGGAAAAGCCCAAGGACGAGCACAACATAATTGGTACAAAATGGGTGTTTCGAAAAAAGCAAGATGAAGATGGCCAAGGGTTCCACATCAAGGCACGTCTCGTAGATCAAGGTAACATGCAAGTCGAAGGTATGGACTATGGTGAGACCTATACCCCCATTGCTAGACTCGAAGCAATTCATATTCTTCTCTCTTATGCCAATCACCATGATATTACTCTTTACCAAATGGGTATCAAAAATGCTTTTCTAAATGGTGAAATTGAGGAGGAAGTTTATGTCAAACAACATCCCGTCTTTGTGACTCCAAAGAAACCTAATCATGTTTATAAACTTTGTAAATATTTACATGGTCCTAAACAAACCCTTAGAGCTTGGTACAAATGCCTAACGAAATTTCTCATTGAAAAGAGTTTTGAGATTGGTAAAACGGATGCAACCTTATTCACTAAAAGAGTTACTCGTGAACTATTCGCGTGCTAAATTAATGTGGATGATATTATCTTTGGATCGGTGCATCCATCCACTCCAACAACACACACATCCACTGTTGTGCTACAGCGGGACGAGTGATTCCACTCAATCCAGAAGGCTCGGACCAAAAGACTAGAAAGCCTTAGCGGGCATCCTAGCCGATCTCTTCAAAGGGGAAAAAGGAGGTTTTGACCGCCCCTTCACTAAGGAAGACTATTCGGCATACAACCTCGTCGAATACGTAAGTGCGCTAATGTTCAACGTTTTTGGGCATTCATGCTGTAACATCCCAAATTTCCAATTTGGAATGTTATTGCATTAGAGCATCTTGCATATCATATTTTATTTGCATAATTGCTGATCCTAAAAATTCTAAGCAACTCAAGGACCCTTGGAGAGAGTTGGGAATTTATTTATTTTCATATTGGGGTTTTCTCAAATAATGAAAAGAGGATCATTGGTTTTTAATTATTTTTCTCTTCAAATATTTCATATATAAAAATATGAGAGAGGGGATAAAATGACTTCCCAAATTTCAGAAATATTTGAGAGGAAATATTAAAGCCAAATAAATTTTTTTGGATTTTATTTGCTATTTTATTGGATTTACGAAAATACGCGTTTAAAAAAATATCCAGGTTGTAGAGCTCATTTTTAGGAGTCGGGCAAAATTTGTTTCACCGAAATCGGAGTTTGTATGGACTTACTTTTTAATTTTCTATCTCGTCCGATTTAAAAAAAAACGACCTGACCCCGCACGCCTATATAAGCCGCCCCCCCTGCACACAAACCCTAGCCCCGCCGCCGCCGCCCGCCGCTCGCCGCCACTCGCCGAAGCACACCGTCCGAGGTAGAAAAAAAATATTTTTTCAGAATTTTTTTATTTGGTTTATTTAATTAACGGACATTCGTCCATACATTCGTTTTAACGAACACTGTTCGTTAATTAATTTCAGACGACGAACGTTCGTTCGTCCATCTGTTCGTCAGATTTATTTTCGGGGATTTTTCCGCGATTAATTTCGATCGCGATTCCTGATCCGAATTTCGTTTTAGTATAACTTTTCGCTCGTTTATCAGAATTAGGTGATTCAAATGCCCAGATTTTTGTCAAAATCTCTTTCCAATTAATCCACTTGCACAAGATTTTTATAAATAAAATTTTGAATTTAGTCCAGATTAGTAAACGAATCTCGTTTCTTTCGCAGTTTGAGTTTCGTTGATCCGTTTGATTTGATTCTTTTTGCAAACCGGAGTTCTTTACTTGAACTTTCTGGTTAGATCTTATTCGATTTTACCCATGCATATATATTGTTGCTTATGTGTGCTATTGTTTGTTGCGATAGAATACTCGGATTGTGAAGCGTGCTACTACGGGTTCATAGGTTTTGCGGATCATCAGCAAGGCAAGTAACACTTTGATCATATCCCTTATTACCTAGATTTATTGTATTAGATCCACCCTCACACATTGCATGGTTAGGATCTAATTAACATGTGGGTATTGGGAAGTAGATACAGAGGTAGGACCTATTACCTGTTTACTATCAAACTTTTGGGAGTTACTTCTACGTTATGCTATTATTGCTATGCTATGCTCGTAGACGATTATTTGGGTGAGTGATTTCCATGACAGATGTGAGTATTGTTAATTAAAGGTTAACTTAAGGTGGCTACTTAAATACACATCTGGGTGGAGTGCTTGAGGCACCCTGGAATCCCCAGTGGCTGTCAGGATATCCCGGGGGAACCGTGTGATCATCCTAAGGTCCGCCACCCAGGTTCAAAGGGATCATAAGACTATTCATACCTGAAACTTATGTGTGCAGCCGCAAGCTATTATGGGCTCTAGCATAGTTGAGTAAGTTGTGTGAAGCTCTCGAAGTGGTAGACTAGCAGATGTAGAGGGTATAGGTGGTACGGTCTACCCAGAAGTAGAGAGTTAATGCTTCAAAAAGACCATGTCTCGAATCTCTGACCATGGATGTATTTCGAGTCTTGTGGGAAAAGTGCACAACCTCTGCAGTGTGTACAAACTAATCATGATTAGCCGTGTCCCCGGTTATGGACATCTTGAGTATCTGGTTCTTGGATTTTCATGTGTATCTCAACACTCTAAATTAATTTGCGGGTTAATGATGATTATTTTGGGTTTGCGTTGGAGGAACCTTCTCATTGTTTAATAACTAACAACGTAGTTAAATATACTTTGTTCGACTACTATAGGAAGAAATTTGGCTTTATGCAAAACTGTTAACCATAGAGCTTTCCACCAGCCAAATATGCATGCAGATATAGTTTTTATTTCTGTTCACTCTCTATGTGTTACCTTGCCAACATATTCCATGTGCTGACCAATTTCGGGCTGCAACGTTCATGTTGCAGACTTTTCAGATATCGAGTAAGTGCCATAGGTCGTTGTTTTGCACTCAGTTATGCCGTTGGAGTTGATGGACCTACTTTATCTTCCAAGCCTTCCGCTGTTATCATATTTAGATGGCCTTAGGCCATATTATTGTAATAAGTTCTCTTTGAGACATTCGTTGTAATATGTGTGTGATTGCTACTCTGTTATAATACCCATCGAAGTACCATGTGTGTCAGCATACCGATCCAGGGATGACACAGATGCATAGAGACTGGACTTGAAGGAAGCCACTAAGTACATGAACATCGGACTACCAAGCTTCACCGGGACCTTCATCACCACCCTACCAGAAGAGGAGCGTTGGAAGATTCGAGTTCAAGTTCCAGGAAGGACATTCATGCCAGTCACTAAGCCTATAGAGTTTTCCTTTAATGCACCAACCTGGGGCATAGGGAAGAGCATGGCAGCCCAAATTACCATGGGACGCATTGGAGAAGTTTATCCATAGGAAAGATACTATCTACCAGATTTGTGGACGCCGAGACGACCAGGGTGAGATAGTCATCACCAGGAAGGACAGATCCATTGCCTCTTACATCCCGGAATTGAACCAGCACATTCGACTCCAAGAGAATCAGATGTATGAGAGTATGGATACTTTACAGAAGGCAATGACGAGGATCAAGGAGCTAGAGGAAGAACTCAAGTCTACACGAGATGGCTACGAGGAGGATATGACGACACTTGTGGAGAAGAATGACGATTTGATTAAGAAGCTAGAAGTCTTCATGATGGAGTCCACGATAGGAGGATATGAAGATGTTCCCCCTAGCCCAAAGAGCTTCATCATCATCGACGACACCGACTCCGACCCTGATGGAAAAGATGATGACTACGTTGATGAAGCTGGAGCAGATATCATGGAGTCTTCCGCCGATCAAAACTTCTAGTCGACCACCATATCAGTAGCAGTATTTCCCCATGTAAACATTAGTTGAGCACTTTTGTGAACGTTAGATTGAACGTTTGTATGCTCTTGTTTGGAATTGATTGAGTTATATGATTGTGTTTGTCTCATGAGCATATGGGTAGTGTTTTCTCTTTAGACCTCACTCTATTCTATTTTCTCATCTTTTCTAAACCCCTCAGATGGCACCTCCTAGACGTGAACCCGAATTTGCTTTCCTACGAGAGATCACCCAATTGATCCAGCAGCAGAGTCCCTGATGCAGATCCTAGTCCAGAATCCGAATCAAGGGAACAACAACAACAACCCTCTGCCACCACCACCACCTGTTGATCACTTAGCCCGTTTCTTAAGGCTAAATCCGCCGGTGTTCTCTAGTAGCACCGAGATGATTGTTGCAGATGATTGGCATCACAAGATTGGAAGGGAGTTAACCACTGCACGATGCTCAGATGCGGAAAGAGTGCATTTTGCCGCACATCAGCTAGATGGACCCACAACATCATGGTGGGAGAATTTCACAGCCACTTACCCCGTTGACACTGTCACATGGGAGCAGTTTCAGCAAGCTTTTCACACCGCCCATGTTTCAACAGGAGCTATGGCCATGAAGAAGCATGAGTTTCGCAACTTACGCCAAGGAGGGCGCCCAGTTGGCCAGTATGTGGAGGAATTTAGCAAGGTAGCACGTTATGCCCCTGATGACATTGCTACAGATGCCGCTAAACAGGAGAAGTTCCTGGAAGGACTGAATGATGAGATGAGCATGCAGTTGATGGTAGCAACGTTCAACAACTACCAGGAGTTGGTAGACAAAGCTCTCATGATTGAAGGGAAGCAGCAACAGATTGACAATTGCAAGAGAAAGTATGGACAAGGGAGGTTCAATTCTGGAGCTCAGCAGAAGCCCCGTTTTACCCCGAACTCGGGAGGGCACATTCACCACAACCATGGGGGAAATCATTCCCATGGAGGGGGTTCGCATAATCATAGTGGCCCCAGGAATGCGAATGGTAATGGAGGAAGCAATGGACAGAACCATTCCACCCCAGCAACGCCCGCCAAGACGGATCTAAGTCACATTACTTGTTTCAAGTGCGGGAAGAAGGGACATTACGCCACCGAGTGTCCCGAAGCAAAGAATGGGAATGGCAATGCCATCTCTGGGAAGAAGCCCAACCCTTTCAACACGGGACAAGTGAACCACGTTAGCGTGGAGGGGGTTGAAGCACAACCTGATGCAGTAGTAGGTAAGTTTCTGGTTAAGTCATTTGCTGCAATTGTTCTTTTCGATACTGGTGCATCGCATTCATACATATGAAGGGGATTTGTGGATAAGTATAACATGCCAACCCAAGCCCTTAGGTCACCCATGTTAGTAACCTCGCCAGGAGCAGAATATATGGCTAGCCTAAGGTGTGATCGGATACCTTTGAGGATGGGTAATTACGTGTTTCCCTCAGACCTAATAGTATTGGAGTCACAAGGACTGGATGTAATATTAGGTATGGATTGGTTATCGAAGTATGGAGGGAACAATGACTGCGCTAGTAAGTCGATTTTACTCACCACCCCGGAAGGAAGAAGGATTAAATATGTATCCCAGCATATACCGAAGAGGACCCGAGTAAATTCCTTATCAGGAGTTTTACAGGAGGAAGTACTAGTGGTGAAGGATTTCCCCGATGTATTTCGAGAGGAGTTGCCAGGCATGCCACCGGACAGAGACATTGAGTTTTTTATTGAGCTTTTGCCAGGCACAGGACCAATATCCAAGAGACCATATCGGATGCCTGCAAAGGATTTGGAAGAAATTAAGAAGCAGATCAAGGAGTTACTGGATAAAGGCTATATTCGCCCAAGTTCGTCACCTTGGGGATCACTAGTACTTCTAGTGGAGAAGAAGGATGGATCATTGAGGATGGTTGTTGATTATCGAGGGCTGAATGAAGTGACAATTGAGAACAAGTATCCACTACCGATGATCAATGATTTGTTTGATCGTTTGCAAGGAGCTAAGGTATTTTCCAAGATCGATCTGCGATCAGGATACCACCAGCTGAAGATTCGAGAGCAGGATATACCTAAAACAACTTTTACCGCGAGGTATGGCTATATGAGTATACTGTTATGTCATTTGGTGTGACCAATGCACCTTCCTATTTCATGAACATGATGAACAAGGTCTTTATGGAGTTTTTGGATAAGTTCGTCGTGGTGTTCATTGATGATATTCTGGTCTTCTCGAAGAATGACGAGGAGCATGAGGAGCATTTGCGTTTGGTACTTGAGAAACTCAGAGAACATCAGTTATATGCCAAGTTCGGCAAGTGTGAGTTTTGGTTGAAGGAAGTTGGTTTCCTCGGACACATTATATCCGGAGAAGGAATAGCACTAGACCCCGCCAAAGTTGACACTGTGACAACCTGGGAATCCCCCACAACAGTTGGAGAGATCCGGAGTTTTCCTGGACTCGCAGGATACTACCGGAGGTTCATTGAGAATTTCTCAAAGATTGCAAAGCCCATGACGGAGTTGCTGAAGAAGGACACCAAGTTCAATTCGACTGAGGAATGTGAAGCCAGTTTCTAGGAGTAGAAGAAACGCTTGGTTACAGCCCCAGCGTTGATTCTTCCAGATCAATGCAAGGATTATCAAGTGTATTGCAACGCTTCTCGTCGAGGACTCGGAGCAGTGCTGATGCAGGAGGGAAGAGTTGTTTCGTATGCTTCACGACAACTTAAACCCCATGAGTTGAATTATGCTACTCACGATCTGGAGTTAGCAGCCGTAGTGCATGCACTGAAGACGTGGAGACACTTTCTCATTGGAAACCATTGTGAAGTATACACGGATCACAAGAGTTTGAAGTATATCTTCACTCTGAAGGAGTTGAATCTCAGACAAAGGAGATGGTTGGAACTCATCAAGGATTATGATATGAGATTGCACTATCATCCCGGAAAGGAAAATGTAGTAGCGGATGCGTTAAGCCGCAAGAGTCATGTCAATACACTCATAACCAAAGGATTGCCCGAGGAGTTGGCCAAAGATCTTCACGAGCTATGCTTGGAGATAGTTCCGAAGGGTTATGTAGTAGCATTGGAAATTTAGTCTACCCTGATGAGTAAGATCAGAGAAGCTCAGAAGTCTGACACAGAGATTTTCGAGATAAAGGAAAGAATGAGCAAGGGAAAGGCCAAAGGATTTCGTGAGGATGAGCACGATACCTTATGGTTTGAGGATCGCGTATATGTGCCCAATGACCCTGAGATCAGGAAGTTGATTCTGCAAGAGGCACTTGATTCGCCGTATTCGATTCACCTAGGAAATACGAAGATGTATCTGGATTTGAAAGACAATTTCTGGTGGACTGGAATGAAGAAGGATATTGCGGAGTGTGTGGCATTTTTTGATGTTTTTCAGAGAGTGAAGGCAGAGCATAGAAGCCAGCGGGATTTCTACAACCATTGCCGATACCCGAATGGAAGTGGGACAATCTAGGCATGGATTTCATCACGGGATTACCCCGAACGCGTTCAGGCTATGACTCGATTTGGGTTGTAGTCGACCGTTTGACGAAGGTAGCTCATTTCATCCCAGTAAAGACTACTTACAACAGTGCTAAGTTGGCGAAGATATACATGACCAGGATCCTATGTCTGCATGGAGTTCCGAGAGCCATTGTATCAGATAGAGGAACCCAATTTACCTCAAAGTTCTGGAATCAGTTGCACGAAACCTTGGGAACCAGGCTAGAGTTCAGTACAACCTTTCATCCACAGACAGATGGATAGACCGAGAGAGTCAACCAGATTCTGGAGGACATGCTGAGAGCTTGTGCACTAGATTATGGATCTAGTTGGGACGACAATTTGCCGTACACAGAGTTCTCCTACAACAACATCGATCAAGCGAGTTTAAAGATGGCCCCTTTCGAAACTTTGTACGGGAGAAGGTGCAGGACACCGTTGTTATGGGACGAAGTTGGAGACCATCAGTTGTTCGGACCAGATTTGATTAAGGAATCTGAAGAAAGGGTTAAGTTGATTCGTGATAGATTGAAGGTAGCCCAGTCCAGACAGAAGAGCTATGCAGATTCAAAATGCAAGGAGACAGTTCATGAAGTCGGAGACAGAGTTTATCTTTGGGTGTCCCCACTTCGAGGAGTTAAGCATTTTGGAGTTAAAGGAAAATTAGCACCACATTTTCTGGGACCATACAAAGTTCTGGAACATACGGGAGAAGGTGCTTACAAGTTGAAATTGCCGGAAGGATTGTCGGGAGTTCACGATGTCTTCCATTTTTCCCAGTTGAAAAAGTGCCATGCAGAGATGGCCGATATTCCTCTAAGAGATACAGTACCACTGGAAGCAATTCAGTTGGATAGTGATTTGACCTACGAGGAGAAACAAGAGAAGATTCTCGAGTATGCCAACCGAGTCACACGCAGCAAGGTTATCAAGTTCTGCAAAGTCCAATGGAGCCACCATACCGAGGAAGAAGCCACGTGGAAACGAGAGGAGGATCTACGGAAAGATCACCCGCACCTATTTTCTAGCCAACCCGAATCTCGAGGGCGAGATTGATCTTAAGGGGGTAGGTTTGTAACATCCCAAATTTCCAATTTGGAATGTTATTGCATTAGAGCATCTTGCATATCATATTTTATTTGCATAATTGTTGATCCTAAAAATTCTAAGCAACTCAAGGACCCTTGGAGAGAGTTGGGAATTTATTTATTTTCATATTGGAGTTTTCTCAAACAATGAAAAGAGGATCATTGGTTTTTAATTATTTTTCTCTTCAAATATTTCAGATATAAAAATATGAGAGAGGGGGATAAAATGACTTTCCCAAATTTAAGAAATATTTGAGAGGAAACATTAAAGCCAAATAATAATTTTGTTTTTGGATTTTATTTGCTATTTTATTGGATTTACGAAAATACGCGTTTTTCAAAATATTATTTCGGCCTTTTAAAAATGTCCACTTTGTAGAGCTCATTTTTAGGAGTCCGGCAAAATTTGTTTCATCGAAATCGGAGTTCGTATGGACTTCCTTTTTAATTTTCTATCTCGTCTGATTTTAAAAAAACGAACCGACCCCGGAGGCCTATATAAGCCACCCCCGTGCGCACAAACCCTAGCCCCCGCCCGCCGCCGCCCGCCGCAAGTCGCTGCCACTCGCCGCCGCTACAGCTAGCCGCCGGTCGTCGCCACTCGCCGGAGCACGCTGCCCGAGGTAGAATTTTTTTTCCAGTTTTTTTCTGGTTTATTTAATTAACGGACGTTCGTCCGTACGTTCGTTTTAACGAACACTGTTCGTTAATTAATTTCAGACGACGAACATTCGTTCGTCCGTCTGTTTGTCAGATTTATTTTCGGGGATTTTTCCGCATTAATTTCGATCGCGATTCCTGATCCGAATTTCGTTTTAGTATAACTTTTCCCTCATTTATCGGAATCAGGTGATTCAAACGCCCAGATTTTTGTCACGAAATTCTCTTTCCAATTAATCCACTTGCAGAAGATTTTTATAAATAAAATTTTGACTTTAGTCTAGATTAGTAAATGAATCTCGTTTCCTTCGTAGTTTGAGTTTCGTTGATCCGTTTGATTTGATTCTTTTTGCAAACCGGAGTTCTTTACTGGAACTTTCTGTTTAGATCTTATTCGATTTTACCCGTGCATATATATTGTTGCTTATGTGTGTTATTGTTTGTTGTGATAGAATACCCTGATTGTGAAGCGTGCTACTATGAGTCCCTAGGTTTTGCGGATGATCAGTAAGGCAAGTAACACTTTGATCATATCCCTTATTACCCAGTTTTATTGCATTAGATCCACCCTCACACATTGCATGGTTAGGATCTAACTAACATGTGGGTATTGGGAAGTAGATACAGAGGTAGGACCTATTACCTGTCTACTATCAAACTTTTGGGAGTTACTTCTACGTTATGCTATTATTGCTATGCTATGCTCGTAGACGATTATTTGGGTGAGTGATTTCCATGACAGATGTGAGTATTGTTAATTAAAGGTTAACTTAAGGTGGCTACTTAAATACACATCTGGGTGGATTGCTTGAGGCACCCTGGAATCCCAGTGGCTGTCAGGATATCCCAGGGGAACAGTGTGATCATCCTAAGGTCCGCCACCCAGGTTCAAAGGGATCGTAAGACTATTCATACCTAAAACTTACGTGTGCAGTCGCAAGCTATTATGGGCTCTAGCATAGTTGAGTAAGTTGTGTGAAGCTCTCGAAGTGGTAGACTAGCAGATGTAGAGGGTATAGGTGGTACGGTCTACCCAGAAGTAGAGAGTTAATGCTCCAGAAAGACTGTGTCCCGAATCTCCGACCATGGATTTATTTCGAGTCTTGTGGGAAAAGTGCACAACCTGTGCAGAGTGTACAAACTAATCATGATTAGTCGTGTCCCCGGTTATGGACATCTTGAGTATCTGGTTCTTGGATTTTCATGTGTATCTCAACACTCTAAATTAATTTGCGGGTTAATGATGATTATTTTGGGTTTGACTTGGAGGAACCTTCTCATTGTTTAATAACTAACAACTTAGTTAAATAAACTTTGTTCCACTATTATAGGAAGAAATTTGGCTTTATGCAAAACTGTTAACCATAGAGCTTTCCACCAGCCAAATATGCATGTAGCTATAGTTTTTATTTCTGTTCACTCTCTATGTGTTACCTTGCCAGCATATTCCATGTGCTGACCCGTTTCGGGCTACAACGTTCATGTTGCAGACTTTTCAAATATCGAGTAAGCATCATAGATCGTTGTTTTGCACTCAGCTATGCCGTTGGAGTTGATGGACCTACTTTATCTTCCAAGCCTTCCGCTGTTATCATATTTAGATGGCCTTAGGCCATATTATTGTAATAAGTTCTCTTTGAGACATTCGTTGTAATATGTGTGTGATTGCTACTCTGTTATAATACCCATCGAAGTATTGTGTGTGTCAGCATACCGATCCAGGGATGACACAGATGCATAGAGACTGGACTGATTGAGGTGTGGTCGCTAGAGAGGTGGTATCAGAGCACACGTCGACTGTAGGACACAACCACTAAGCTAAAACCATAGGTCACTCCTCTCTTCTCAATTTTCTGACTCCTCTCCCCTTTCAAATCTGTAGGATGGTGGATAAAAGGAGCAAGTTTACTCAACCGGATGAGGACACACCTTTTGGAAGACAATTGAAGGAAGCCACTAAGTACCTGAACATCGGACTACCAAGCTTCACCGGGACCTTCATCGGCACCCTACCAGAAGAGGAGCGTTGGAAGATTCGAGTTCAAGTTCCAGGAAGGACATTCATGCGAGTCACTAAGCCCATAGAGTTTTCCTTTAATGCACCAACCTGAGGCATAGGAAAGAGCATGGCAGCCCAAATTACCATGGGACGGATTGGAGAAGTTTATCACCAGGATCTCGAAGATACTATCTACCAGATTTGTGGACGCCGAGACGACCAGGGTGAGATAGTCATCACCAGGAGGGACAGATCCATTGCCTCTTACATCGAGGATTGAACTAGCACATTCGACTCCAAGAGAATCAGATGTATGAGAGTATGGATACTTTACAGAAGGCAATGACGAGGATCAAGGAGTTGGAGGAAGAACTCAAGTCTACACGAGATGTCTACGAGGAGGAGATGACGACACTTGTGGAAAAGAATGACGATTTGCTTAAGAAGCTAGAAGTCTTCATGAAGGAGTCCACGATAGGAGGAGATGAAGATGTTCCCCCTAGCCCAAAGAGCTTCATCATCATCGACGACACCGACTCCGACCCTGATGAAAAAGATGACGACTATGTTGATGAAGCTGGAGCAGATATCATGGAGTCTTCCGCCGATCAAAACTTCTAGTCGGCCACCATATCAGTAGCAGTATTTCCCCATGTAAATATTAGTTGAGCACTTTTGTGAACTTTAGATAGATCGTTTGTATGCTCTTGTTTGAAATTTATTGAGTGATATGATTGTGTTTGTCTCATGAGCATATGGGTAGTGTTTTCTCTTTAGACCTCACTCTGTTCTATTTTCTCATCTTTTCTAAACCCCTCAGATGGCACCTCTGAGACGTGAACCCAAATTTGCTTTCCCACTAGAGATCACCCAATTGATCCAGCAGCAGAATGCCCTCATGCAGACCTAGTCCAGAATCGGAATCAAGGGAACAACAACAACAACCCTGCGCCACCACCACCACCTGTTGATCACTTAGCCCGTTTCTTAAGGCTAAATCCAACGGTGTTCTCTAGTAGCACCGAGCCGATTGTTGCAGATGATTGGATCCGCAAGATTGGAAGGGAGATAACCACTGCAAGATGCTCAGATGCGGAAAGAGTGCGTTTTCCCGCACATCAGCTAGATGGACCCGCAGCATCATGGTAGGAGAATTTCACAGCCACTTACCCCGTCGACACTATCACATCGGAGCAGTTTCAACAAGCTTTTCGCACCGTCCATGTTTCAACAGGAGCTATGGCCATGAAGTGTGAGTTTCGCAACTTACGCCAAGGAGGGTGCCCAGTTGGCCAGTATGTGGAGGAATTTAGGAAGCTAGCACGTTAGGCCCCTGATGACATTGCTACAGATGCCGCTAAATAGGAGAAGTTCCGGGAAGGACTGAATGATGAGCTGAGCATGCAGTTGATGGTAGCAACCTTCAACAACTACCAGGAGTTGGTAGATAAAGATCTCATGATTGAAGGGAAGCAGCATCAGATTGACAATCGCAAGAGAAAGTATGGACAAGGGAGGTTCAATTCTGGAGCTCAGCAGAAGCCCCGTTTTACCCCGAACTCGGGAGGGCACATTCACCAAAACCATGGGGGAAATATTTCACACGGAGGGGGTTAGCATAATCATAGTGGCCCCAGGAATGCAAATGGTAATGGAGGAAGCAATGGACAGAACCATTCCACCCCAGCAACGCCCGCCAAGAAGGGTCTAAGTCACATTACTTGTTTTAGGTGCGGGAAGAAGGGACAATACGCCACTGAGTGTCCCGAAGCAAAGAATGGGAATGGAAATGACAGCTCTGGGAGGAAGCCCAACCCTTTCAACAGGGGACAAGTGAACCACGTTAGCGTGGAGGGGGTTGAAGCACAACCGGATGCAGTAGTAGGTAAGTTTCTGGTTAAGTCATTTACTGCAATTGTTCTTTTCGATACTGGTGCATCGCATTCATACATATCAAGGTGATTTGTGGATAAGTATAACCTGCCAACCCAAGCCCTTAGGTCACCCATGTTAGTAACCTCGCCAGGAGCAGAATATATGGCTAGCCTAAGGTGTGATCGGATACCTTTGAGGATGGGTAATTACGTGTTTCCCTCAGACCTAATAGTATTGGAGTCACAAGGACTGGATGTAATATTAGGTATGGATTGGTTATCGAAGTATGGAGGAACATTGACTGCGCTAGTAAGCCGATTTTACTCACCACCCCGGAAGGAAGAAGGATTAAATATGTATCCCGGCATATACCGAAGAGGACTCGAGTAAATTCCTTAGCAGGAGTTGTACAGGAGGAAGTACTAGTGGTGAAGGATTTCCCTGATGTATTTCCAAGGAGTTGCCAGGCATGCCACCGGACAGAGACATTGAGTTTTTTATTGAGCTTTTGCCAGGCACAGGACCAATATCCAAGAGACCATATCGGATGCCTGCAAAGGATTTGGAAGAAATTAAGAAGCAGATCAAGGAGTTACTGGATAAAGGCTATATTCGCCCAAGTTCGTTACCTTGGGGATCACCAGTACTTCTAGTGGAGAAGAAGGATGGATCGTTGAGGATGGTTGTTGATTATCGAGGGCTGAATGAAGTGACAATTAATAACAAGTATCCACTGCCGATGATCAATGATTTGTTTGATCTTTGCAATGAGCTAAGGTATTTTCCAAGATCGATCTGCGATCAGGATACCATTAGCTGAAGATTCGAGAGCAGGATATACCTAAAACAGCTTTTACCACGAGGTATGGGCTATATGAGTATACTGTTATGTCATTTGGTCTCACCAATGCACCTGCCTATTTCATGAGCATGATGAACAAGGTGTTTATGGAGTTTTTGGATAAGTTTGTCATGGTGTTCATTGATGATATTCTGGTCTTCTCGAAGAATGACGAGGAGCATGAGGAGCATTTGCGTTTGGTACTTGAGAAACTCAGAGAACATCAGTTATATGCCAAGTTCAGCAAATGTGAGTTTTGGTTGAAGGAAGTTGGTTTCCTCGGACACGTTATATCCGGAGAAGGAATAGCAGTAGACCCCGCCAAAGTTGACACTGTGACAACGTGGGAATCCCCCACAACAGTTAGAGAGATTCGGAGTTTTCTCGGACTCGCAGGATACTACCGGAGGTTCATTGAGAATTTCTCAAAGATTGCAAAGCCCATGACGGAGTTGCTGAAGAAGGACACCAAGTTCAATTGGACTGAGGAATGTGAAGCCAATTTCTAGGAGTTGAAGAAACGCTTGGTTACAGCCCCAGTGTTGATTCTTCCAGATCAACGCAAGGATTATCAAGTGTATGGCGACGCTTCTCATTGAGAACTCGGAGCAGTGCTGATGCAGGAGGGAAGAGTTGTTTCGTATGCTTCACGACAACTTAAACCCCATGAGTTGAATTATGCTACTCACGATCTGGAGTTAGCAGCCGTAGTGCATGCACTGAAGACGTGGATACACTTTCTCATTGGAAACCATTGTGAAGTATACACGGATCACAAGAGTTTGAAGTATATCTTCACTCTGAAGGAGTTGAATCTCAGACAAAGGAGATGGTTGGAACTCATCAAGGATTATGATATGAGATTGCACTATCATCCCGGAAAGGAAAATGGAGTAGCGGATGCGTTAAGCCGCAAGAGTCATGTCAATACACTCATAACCAAAGGATTGCCCGAGGAGTTGGCCAAAGATCTTCGCGAGCTATGTTTGGAGATAGTTCCGAAGGGTTATGTAGTAGCATTGGAAATTCAGTCTACCCTGATGAGTAAGATCAGAGAAGCTCAGAAGTCTGACACAGAGGTTTTCGAGATAAAGGAAAGAATGAGCAAGGGAAAGGCCAAAGGATTTCGTGAGGATGAGCACGATACCTTATGGTTTGAGGATCACGTATATGTACCCAATGACCCTGAGATCACGAAGTTGATTCTGTAGGAGGCACATGATTCGCCGTCTTCGATTCAGCTAGTAAATACGAAGATGTATCTGGATTTGAAAGACAATTTCTGGTGGACTGGAATGAAGAAGGATATTGCAGAGTGTGTGGCATTTTTTGATGTTTTTCAGAGAGTGAAGGCAGAGCATGAGAAGCCAGCGGGATTTCTACAACCATTGCCGATACCCGAATGGAAGTGGGACAATCTAGGCATGGATTTCATCACGGGATTACCCCGAACGCGTTCAGGCTATGACTCGATTTGGGTTGTAGTCGACCGTTTGACGAAGGTAGCTCATTTCATCCCAGTAAAGACTACTTACAACAGTGCTAAGTTGGCGAAGATATACATGAACAGGATCCTATGTCTGCATGGAGTTCCGAGAGCCATTGTATCAGATAGAGGAACCCAATTTACCTCAAAGTTCTGGAATCAGTTGCACGAAACCTTGGGAACCAGGCTAGAGTTCAGTACAACCTTTCATCCACAGACAGATGGATAGACCGAGAGAGTCAACCAGATTCTGGAGGACATGCTGAGAGCTTGTGCACTAGATTATGGATCTAGTTGGGACGACAATTTGCCGTACACAGAGTTCTCCTACAACAACATCGATCAAGCTAGTTTAAAGATGGCCCCTTTTGAAACTTTGTACGGGAGAAGGTGCAGGACACCGTTGTTATGGGACGAAGTTGGAGACCATCAGTTGTTCGGACCAGATTTGATTAAGGAATCTGAAGAAAGGGTTAAGTTGATTCGTGATAGATTGAAGGTAGCCCAGTCCAGACAGAAGAGCTATGCAGATTCAAAATGCAAGGAGACAGTTCATGAAGTCGGAGACAGAGTTTATCTTTGTGTGTCCCCACTTCGAGGAGTTAAGCATTTTGGAGTTAAAGGAAAATTAGCACCACGTTTTCTGGGACCATACAAAGTTCTGGAACATACGGGAGAAGTTGCTTACAAGTTGAAATTGCCGGAAGGATTGTCGGGAGTTCACGATGTCTTCCATTTTTCCCAGTTGAAAAAGTGCCATGCAGAGATGGCCGATATTCCTCTAAGAGATACAGTACCACTGGAAGCAATTCAGTTGGATAGTGATTTGACCTACGAGGAGAAACCAGAGAAGATTCTCGAGTATGCCAACCGAGTCACACGCAGCAAGGTTATCAAGTTCTGCAAAGTTCAATGGAGCCACCATACCGAGGAAGAAGCCACGTGGAAACGAGAGGAGGATCTACGGAAAGATCACCCGCACCTATTTTCTAGCCAACCCGAATCTCGAGGGCGAGATTGATCTTAAGGGTGTAGGTTTGTAACATCCCAAATTTCCAATTTGGAATGTTATTGCATTAGAGCATCTTGCATATCATATTTTATTTGCATAATTGTTGATCCTAAAAATTCTAAGCAACTCAAGGACCCTTGGAGAGAGTTGGGAATTTATTTATTTTCATATTGGGGTTTTCTCAAACAATGAAAAGAGGATCATTGGTTTTTAATTATTTTTCTCTTCAAATATTTCAGATATAAAAATATGAGAGAGGGGGATAAAATGACTTTCCCAAATTTAAGAAATATTTGAGAGGAAACATTAAAGCCAAATAATAATTTTGTTTTTGGATTTTATTTGCTATTTTATTGGATTTACGAAAATACGCGTTTTTCAAAATATTATTTCGGCCTTTTAAAAATGTCCACTTTGTAGAGCTCATTTTTAGGAGTCCGGCAAAATTTGTTTCATCGAAATCGGAGTTCGTATGGACTTCCTTTTTAATTTTCTATCTCGTCCGATTTAAAAAAAAAACGAACCGACCCCGAAGGCCTATATAAGCCATCCCCGTGCGCACAAAATCTAGCCCCCGCCCGCCGCCACCGCCCGCCGCCGCCGCTAGCCGCCGGTCGCTGCCACTCGCCGGAGCACGCCGCCCGAGGTAGAAAAAATATATTTTTTCAGATATTTTTTTTGGTTTATTTAATTAACGGACGTTCGTCCGTACGTTCATTTTAACGAACACTGTTCGTTAATTAATTTCAGACGACGAACAGTCGTTCGTCCGTCTGTTCGTCAGATTTATTTTCGGGGATTTTTCCGCGATTAATTTCGATCGCGATTCCTGATCCGAATTTCGTTTTAGTATAACTTTTCGCTCGTTTATCGGAATCAGGTGATTCAAACGCCCAGATTTTTGTCATGAAAATCTCTTTCCAATTAATCCACTTGTAGAAGATTTTTATAAATAAAATTTTGACTTTAGTCCACATTAGTAAACGAATCTCGTTTCTTTCGCAGTTTGAGTTTCGTTGATCCGTTTGATTTGATTCTTTTTGCAAACCGGAGTTCTTTACTTGAACTTTATGTTTAGATCTTATTCGATTTTACCCGTGCATATATATTGTTGCTTATGTGTGCTATTGTTTGTTGCGATAGAATACCCTGATTGTGAAGCGTGCTACTATGAGTCACTAGGTTTTGCGGATCATCAGCAAGGCAAGTAACACTTTGATCATATCCCTTATTACCCAGTTTTATTGCATTAGATCCACCGTCACACATTGCATGGTTAGGATCTAATTAACATGTGGGTATTGGGAACTAGATACAGAGGTAGGACCTATTACCTATTTACTATCAAACATTTGGGAGTTACTTCTACGTTATGCTATTATTGCTATGCTATGCTCGTAGACGGTTATTTGGGTGAGTGATTTCCATGACAGATGTGAGTATTGTTAATTAAATGTTAACTTAAGGTCGCTACTTAAATACACATCTGGGTGGATTGCTTGAGGCACCCTGGAATCCCAGTGGATGTCAAGATATCCCGGGGGAACCGTGTGATCATCCTAAGGTCCGCCACCCAGGTTCAAAGGGATCATAAGCCTATTCATACCTGAAACTTACGTGTGTAGCCGCAAGCTATTATGGGCTCTAGCATAGTTGAGTAAGTTGTGTGAAGCTCTCGAAGTGGTAGACTAGCAGATGTAGAGGGTATAGGTGGTACGGTCTACCCAGAAGTAGAGAGTTAATGCTGCAGAAAGACCGTGTCTCGAATCTCCGACCATGGATGTATTTCGAGTCTTGTGGAAAAAGTGCACAACCTCTGCAGAGTGTACAAACTAATCATGATTAGCCGTGTCCCCGGTTATGGACATCTTGAGTATCTGGTTCTTGGATTTTCATGTGTATCTCAACACTCTAAATTAATTTGGGGGTTAATGATGATTATTTTGGGTTTGAGTTGGAGGAACCTTCTCATTATTTAATAACTAACAACGTAGTTAAATATACTTTGTTCCACTACTATAGGAAGAAATTTGTCTTTATGCAAAACTGTTAACCATAGAGCTTTCCACCAGCCAAATATGCATGTAGATATAGTTTTTATTTATGTTCACTCTCTATGTGTTTCCTTGCCAGCATATTCCATGTGCTGACCCGTTTGGGGCTGCAACGTTCATGTTGCAGACTTTTCAGATATCGAGTAAGCGCCATAGGTAGTTGTTTTGCACTCAGTTATGACGTTGGAGTTGATGGACCTAATTTATATTCCAAGCCTTCCGCTGTTATCATATTTAGATGGCCTTAGGCCATATTATTGTAATAAGTTCTCTTTGAGACATTCGTTATAATATGTGTGTGATTGCTACTCTGTTATAATACCCATCGAAGTACTGTGCGTGTCAGCATACCGATGCATAGAGACTGGACTGATTGAGGTCTGGTCGCTACACATGCCCTTTATTGTTTAATTTATAACTTCTACCCCTTCCTTGCAGCCTTGGAAGAGCTGGATCGAGAAGATGAAATGTCCCGCGCCTCAGCCCGAGGACTATGCCCGCGACGACGCTCCCCGGTTTCATGAAGACCCGGAGCTTTTGGCCACATTCGAGGACGGGGTGTTTTACCAGGAGGGAGTTGACGGGCAGAGGGTATCCCTTGTGGCCGACAACCCTAGTCCCCTTCCCTTTATAGGGAGTAATAGAAAAATGATGTCCCAACGAGGGGTTGCGCCTAGGGGTTGTTGGACCATTCGCCGAACTACTCCACGAAAAAGATCACACGGGGTTCTGTCGAATGTGGACAGAGTTCCCTAACAAAGGGTGGCGGGAGAAAACTCATCTGCTAGTCCACCGCAAAATGGTAAACATACTAACTTATACTCCTTAAGAAGATATCTGTCCTTCCATACTTTCATGACCCTTGACCGACCAACATAGGAGACGTGCGCAACCTTCCCCGCCCAGGGACGGTGTCGAGGTATTAGGTAGTCAAGGAAACCCCGACATGTTGGTGGGTGCCGTTGTTCCGAACATGGGTCCGAACCCCGAGTGTTCAGACGAACTATCTGGAACGTACTCCCAATACGAGAGTGCCATGAATCGGCAACGAGAGGAGGCTCTATGTCATCCTTTATTTTTAGAACAAGAGTTTAATGCTCTTAATTTGTACCTCGGAGCCGCGCAAGCCAGCCTGAAAGAAGCGACCGGGCAAGTGTTTGCCCATCTGCTGGTAAGTTGTCGACTTTACAATCTCCGAGCAGAAGTTTTGACCCAGTATCCCCAATGCCTTAATTTGGTCGGGACGACTGAATTAAGGGTCGTCAATAAGTACTTTTTCAATCTGCAGGCTTTGAAGCAGGAAAATGAGAGTTTATCCAAAGATCTCCATCAAAGCGAGGCCGATTTAAAGGGCAGTAGGGCCGAGCTAGAAGATGTGAAGAAATTTACCACACAAGCCCATAGTAAGGGAGTTGATTTGTATTATGCTGAATTTTCTTAATATATATATATATATATTACTAGCCAAAAAAATTGCTATATCACGTGAATCAATAGGCCAAATGCAGAAAGATCTGGATGCCTCTCGAGAAGCTCAGCGATATGCCGAATGAGAGCATGATGCCGGTCAGGGTGTACTAAGGAGATGTTGTGAACAAAACAACAATATCAAGGAAAATAACAAAAAACAAGCCGAGGAAGTTGAGATTTTTAAAACTCAACTAGCGCAAACTCGAGAAGAGAACCAAAGATTGAAAGGCGACATGTACTGTAAGTGAAGCTCTCGCCTGGAACTGATTCGACCTGTATTGTGTTGATCATGAAAATTTGTTTCTTCTTTCGATCATGTGTTTTGACTGGGCGTCCTGAGGAGGAGACCACTTCCTTTGGGGGACCTGCTGAAGGAACTGTCTATTGTGAATCAGCATGCGCGGAAGGCTATGCGGAATATGGTCCGAGCTTTATGGCTAGACAAAACACCTCCGCAAGGGATGTCCGATCTTGCTGAGCAGTTTACAAGAGCCTGCGATTGCTTCGAACTATGGAAGACCACGACCTGTCGAGAAGGAGCTCGGGAGGTTTGGGCTATTGTGAAGACCCTCTATACCCACCTAGATCCCGATCATATGGCCAGAGTTGGACCAGTGTGACCAGATGGAAGGAGATTCCTCCATGTCTCGTGTACGATCAAGTGATGCCAGTTGCATGCTTTTTGCAAGAAGACTGCACATTAGATGCTATAATAGATCATATAGACCAATCACCAAGCGTGTAACCGCGTGTGATGATATTTGTGTGTTAAGTTGCTTCCCTCCATACTTCGAAAATTCTTCCTTTAATCGGCCATTGGCTTTTACCTCCCATGTTTATAAACTGGGCAGTGTTTCGTACTATGTATCCTACAACATTAGGAATCAAATTTCCGATAACTAGGCAATCCGACCATGTGGTACTATCAGACAAAAGTTATACGGGTGGATTATGTTATATTACGACTAGGTGTAAGAAACATCTTCCGGAAAAAATAGTTCCTTAATGGGTTCCTTTTTCTCGGGCTGCTACATACGTGTAGTCTATAGGGTTGTTTATTCGTTTTACACAGCGAACGGTTTTATGATGCAAAATGTTTTGAATAGGTGGGCATCGTCCTAGCCGATCAATTTGTATCTCAAGAAGTGCTAGATTTTTTGCTTTACCTGTCTGAGGTACGTGTCCGGGTGAACCGGTCATAATAATTGCAGCGGTGCTCCCTCTAGCCGAATACATTGGGAATATAGAGAGCAAACACATGAGCAAGGCAACCCTGCATTGCTAAATTCTTAATTCCAGTTGATGCATAAAATGGCAAGAATCGATGTGTTAATTTTAAGATGTATATGTGAACAAGTAGGTATGATAGATATATTGAACAACTTCTATATGAAGCTCCGAGGTGCTACTTGGTCATTCCGTTTAACAGGATGATTCACTACATGTCTGGGGGTGTTCAGTTAAGCCGAACATGCCGCGGGAATAGCTAATTACCCCTATAGGGAAAATAAAAGTTTTGGTGATATGGAAAAAATAAAGTGATGAAAAAGGGAGAATGATAATGGTCTAGCCATAAAAATGCGGAAGGTAAGCTACATTCCAAGGGTTCGGCTCGAGGCGGTTGTCTTCGGATCTACGCATGCGATAAGCTCCTCCTGTTAAGATTTCATCGATTATGAAAGGGCCCTCCCACTTAAGTGAAGTTTATGCTTCTTCTTCTCGGGGAGGCATAGGATGAGTTATCCCATGTTATATGCCTTTTCCTGGACTTCCCTAGCTCTAATAGCGCCGAGCTTGTTGTTGATAGTAAGTTGATCGAGCCAGATCTATGTCACGCTCTCCTTGCAATGCATCTAGTGGTCTTGCTGATCTAGTTTGGCCTCTTTTTCCTCGTACATGCATACCTGGGGTGAGTCGTGTATAATGTCACGGGGGAGGACTGCCTTAGCCCTGTACACCATGAAGAAGGGGGTGTACCATGTGGATTGATTCGGGGTCATGCGCAAGCCCCGTAGCATGGAGTCGAGCTCCTCCACCCATTGACAATCGGAGTATTGAAGGGACTGGACCAACCTGGGTTTAATACCGCCCATAAGGAGCCCGTTGGCTCTTTTTACTTGTCCGTTGGTCTTTGGATCGTATACAGAGGCTTAATCGAGCTTTATGCCCAAGTTTGCACACCAATCTTTTACCTCTTGGGCGGTGGAATTGGATTTGTTGTGTGTTATTATGCTGTGTGGAGCACCTTAACGGTGTATGACACTAGAGATAAATTCGATTACTGGCTTAGACTTGTCCGAGGTGACTGATATGTCTCAAACGTATCTATAATTTTTGATGGTTTCATGCTGTTATCTTGTCAACTTTGGATGTTTTATGTACCTTTATATCTTTTTGGGACTAACTTATTAATTCAGTGCCAAGTGCCAGTTCCTGTTTTTTCTGTGTTTTTGACTCTTTTCAGATCTGATTTTGGAACGGAGTCCAAACGGAATAAAATCCCCGAAATAATTTTTTCCAGAACGGAAGAAGATCAGGGGACTTGAGGGCCTAGGCAGGATAGCCACAGGGGGCCCACAAGCCCTGTAGCCGCCACCAGGGGGGTGGCGGCTACCAGGCTTGTGGCCTCTCTAGCACCCCCCTGCCCTAGCTCCTTCGCCTATATATTCCCTAAAATCCAGAAAAAATAAGGGCATCCACGAAAACACTTTTCCGCCGCCGCAAGCTTCCGTTTCCGCGAGATCTCATCTGGAGACCCTTCCCGGTGCCCTGCCGGAGGGGACTTTGGAGTTGGAGGGCTTCTACATGAACATCATCGCCTCTCCAGTGACTCGTGAGTAGTTCACTTCAGACCTACGGGTCCGTAGTTAGTAGCTAGATGGCTTCTTCTCTCTCTTGGATCTTCAATACAAAGTTCTCCATGATCTTCATGGAGATCTATCCGATGTAATCCTCTTTGGCGGTGTGTTTGTCGAGATCCGATGAATTGTGGATTTGTGATCAGATTATCTATGAATTATATTTGAGTCTTTGCTGATTTCTTATATGCATGATTTGATATCCTTGTAAGTGTCTCCGAGTCTTGGGTTTTGTTTGGCCAACTAGATCTATGATTCTTGCAATGGGAGAAGTGCTTGGTTTTGGGTTCATACCGTGTGGTGACCTTTCCGAGTGACAGAATGGGCAGCAAGGCACGCATCATGTTGTTGCCATCAAGGGTAACAAGATGGGCTTTTATCGTAGATATGTGATTATCCATCTACATCATGTCATCTTGCTTAAGACGTTACTCTGTTTTCATGAACTTAATACACTAGATGCATGCTGGATAGCTGTCGATGTTTGGAGTAATAGTAGTAGATGCAGAAAGTATTGGTCTACTTGTTTTGCACGTGATGCCTATAGATATAATCATTTCCTTAGATAACGTCATGACTTTGCGCGGTTCTATCAATTTCCCGACAGTAATTCGTTCACCCACCGTCTACTTGCTTTCATGAGAGAAGCCACTAGTGAACACTACGGCCCCCGGGTCTATTCACAACCATCGTTTCCAGTTTCACTTTTACTTTGCTTTGTTTCTTTTTTGCTTTCAGTTCTCAGTTTGCAAACAATCTACAAGGGATTGACAACCCCTTCATAGCGTTGGGTGCAAGCTCTTTGTGTTTGTGAAAGTACTTGTGACAATCCTTCACTGGATCGATACCTTGGTTCTGAAAACTGAGGGAAATACTTACCGCCGCTGTGCTACATCACCCTTTCCGCTTCGAGGGAACACCAACGCAAGGAACCAAGGCCACGGGGGAATCATTTGCATATTTTCCAAGGAAGTCCCTAAAGGCGTAGCCGTATCAGAAGGATTCCAGGTGCCGTTGCTGAGGAGTATCAAGACAAGAATAGTCTCCCGTCAACACGCTTCTTTCTGGCGTCGTTGGAAGGTATTTTGTTGCAATAGTAGTGACCGCCTTTGCCTCGATCCATTTGGTAAATTTGTCCACCATAACCAGGAGGTATTTATTTTTCTTGGTCCCCCCTTTAAGTGGGCCAACCATGTCCAGACGCCAGACCATGAAAGGCCAAGTGATCAGAATAGTTTGAAGAGTTGTTGGGGGCATGTGGCTTTGGTTTGCAAAGAGTTGACACCCCGTACCATGCTGAACAACCGCGTGGGCCTCTTCTCAGGCCGTTGGCCAGTAGAATCCGACTCGAAAAGCCTTGTTGGCTAGGGCTCGTGCTGTTGCGTGGTGACCACCCATACCGGCGTGTACCTCGTCTAAAAGTTGCCTTCCTTCTTCCTCGCATATGTACCGCTAGAGTACTCCTGTGGCGCTCTTTTTATATAGCTCGCCCACGTGGATCTTATAAGTCTTTGATTGGCGGATGATACATCGCGCCTCGGTTTGGTCGTTGGGTAGCTCCTTGCGTAATAGATAAGCAAGGAAGGGTTCGGTCCATGGCGCAATTATGCCCATGACCTCATGGGCCGAGGGCGTGTCTTCGATTGAAGACCCGTCGATGACTTGATCGTCATGTTCGGTCCACCAGCTCTTCGCCATCAGCCCCTGTCCGAACCGTCTCGCCCTGTCGTACTACGGATGGCTTGAAGAGCCACTCCACGAAGATGTTGCCAGGGACGGGGTCAAGCTTCGCGCCTAAGTGGGAGAGAACGTCCGCTGCTTGTTTGTTGTCTCTTGGGACATGGTGGAACTCTAATCCTTCAAATCGTGACGATATTTTGAGGGCGTCGTTCCTATAAGCCGCCATTTTTGGATTATTTGTGTCGCATTCATCGTTAATTTGTGAAATGGCAAGATTAGAGTCTCCTCATACTTTGAGCCACTGAATGCCCATTTAGGTTACCATCTGATGACCGTGCAGCAGGGCTTCGTATTTGGCTGCGTTGTTTGAATCGGCATACATGATCTGTAGCACGTACCGAACATTATCCCCGCTGGGGGATGTGAGAATCACTCTAGCCCCTAGTCTGGTGAGGGTTTTGGATCCGTCGAAGTACATGGTCCAATGAGCATAAGTGCTATATTCTCTGGGGAGTTCAGCCTCGGTCCATTGTGCCACGAAGTCGGCCAGGTCGTGAGATTTATTGGCCCGTAGAGGTTTGTAGGTGATATCAAAAGGCAGGAGATCGATCGCTCATTTTTCTATTCAACCAGTGGCATCTTTATTGTTTGTAATATTGTTTAGCGGAACTTCCAAAGTGAGAGTGACCACACACTCCTGGAAATAGCGTGAAAGCTTCCATGATGCCATTAACACTATATAGGTGATATTTTGGTAGTGTGGGTACCTGGTTTTTCATGGGGTGAGGAGTTTGAATACTTAGTATACCGGACTTTGAATCCGTAGTTTTGCCCCTCGACTTCTCGCTCTACGATGAGTACCTCGACGACCTGATTGGTGGTCGAAATGTATAGCAACATCGACTCCCCTGTGAAGGGTGCTGCTAGTATAGAGTTGCTGGCTAATACTGCCTTGATGTCCACCAAAGCCGCTATGGCCTCACTGGTCCGCTTGAAATCTTTGGTTTTCTTAAGAAACCGATACAGTGGTAAGCCCTTCTCGCCTAGACGAGATATAAATCATCTTAGAGCTACCATGCAGCCTGCCAGTTTTTGGATGTGTTGTAGCTCTGTTGGTGTCGTGAGCTCTAACAATGCTCGTATTTTGGCTCGGTTCCTCTTTGTGATAGAATAAATCCAAGGATTTTGCCGACGGGGATGCCGAAGACGCATTTATCCGAGTTAAGCTGAATATCGTACAACTGTTAATTGGCGAAGCTCTCCGTGAGGTCATCCACTAGTTGGGTGTCATGTCTAGTCTTGACGACCACGTCGTCGACATATGCCTCTACTATTTTTCTGATTTGTTTCCCCAAGCAAGTCTGAATCATGCGCTGATAAGTGGCGCCCGCGTTTATTAGTCCAAACGGCATTGTGTTAAAACAGAATGGCCCGTAGGGTGTTATGAATGCAGTTGTTGCCTGATCGGATTCCTTCATTTTGATATGATGGTATCCAAAGTAGGCGTCAAGGAAGCATAGGGAATCATGACCGGCTATGGTGTCAATAATCTAATCTATTCGGGGCAACAAAAAGGGACCCTTGGGGCAGGCTTTGTTTAGGTCTTTAAAATCGACACATATCCGCCAGGACTTATCCTTCTTTGGTATCATGACCAAGTTTGCCAACCAGTCGGGGTGTTTAATGTCCGTGATGAAACTGTCATCTAGTATTTTGGCAAACTCTTTGCCCATGGCTTAGCGTTTAGGCTTGGAAAATCGGCACAAGGCCTGTTTGAAGAGTTTGAAAACTGGCTATTATGTTTAGGTAATTAGGTTGTGCTCTTTCAGCCCCCGAGGGATTCCTGGCATGTCTAATGGGCGCGAGGCGAATATGTCCCAGTTTTCGCGCAGAAAAGCGCGTAGTGCTTCGTCGATTTCGGGCTCCAGTTGTGCCCTGATTGATGTTGTTTTATTAAGGTCCCTCGGGTGTACCTGGAATTTGATGATTTCGTCGACCGGTTTGAAGGATGTGGACTTGGGCTGCATGCCGAGGATCACGTTGTTTTTCTCCACCATGGCATGTAGTACCGTGAGTTCCTCTGCAGCGAGGGTTTGTGACATTACTTCCAAGGCGAGGGGTGCCATTTTCTTTTTGGCCCGGATGGTTCTTCTGTGGTCACTATTTACCGTGATTACTTCGTTCGGCCCTCGCATTTTGAGTGTCATGTACCTGTAATGGGGTATGGCCTGGAACCTTGTGAAGGTTTCGCACCCCAATAGTGCATGGTAACCACTATGGAAGGGGATGATATGAAATAGTAGCTCCTAGGATCTATAATTATCTCGTGTGCCAAACACCACGTCGAGCGCTACTCGTCCTGTGGAGCGGGCCTCTCTTTCGGGGATGATACCCGAGAAGGTTGTTGTGCTCGGCTCGATTCTAGATTGGTCGAACTGCATTTTTTCAAGCGTATCCTCGTAAATGGGGTTGAGGCCGCTGCCCCCGTCCGTCAGTACCTTGTTGAGTCTGAAGCCATCAACTATGGGGTATAGGACTAGGGCGGCAGGTGACCGTCCTGTGTTGGTCATCGACTCGTCGTCCTGGTCGAATGTCATAGGTGTGTTCGACCATGGGTTTGTTGCTACTACATGATGTATTTGATGGAGCTTCCTAGTGGCGCCCTTTCTCTGACCATTAGATGTAAACGTCTCATAGATCATTAAGATCTCTTCGGATGTATTCGGTGATGCCTTTGGCCAGCGATCCATGGGTGACACGATGAGGATAATCTCTCTGCTTTTTGCGACCTACCCGAGGACCCAACATGCTCTAAGGATATGGGTGGAGATTTAGGCGGGGTGGAATGTGTGTGGCATTTCTCGTCGAGTAATTCATCGAGGACCGATTTAGCTTGCGTACGAGTTGTTTTTGTCGAGTTTCTGGTTGCGACCGGCCTCGTAACAAAGGGTGTTCCTCTTGTTCGGATTGGTCTCGCGAGGCTAGGGTCGTTGCACATTTGCTGAATTTGCAAAGTACTTTCCTTGGCGCAGTATTTGAGCACTATGCTCGGCAGCTCGGAGAAGGATTAAATCCAGCGACGAGAGAGGGTGTTGAGGATGCCCTTATCGTAGCAATGCTGCTGGAAAGCATGAACGAGCTCCCGCTTGTCCCTGCCTCAGGTCTTGTTATCGAGGAGGAATCTGGTACAAAAGTGGTGTACCGATTCCCATAGCTTATGCGTGACTTTCTCCGTGCGAGTAGAGTCGTACTCTTCCATCCTATTCTCGCTATGGGTGGTGGATGGGGAAAGATTTTGGATTCCCGTGATTTGCCGCCAGGAAACCTCGATAGATGCACACCCGACTAGGTCACGTGTTGGGCCTGCCGCTGGCCCTGACGCGTTGTCACGACAAGGTAGATTTTCCGGACTGTTGGATGAGTCTGAAAGACCGCTGAATGGGGAGCCCGTGCCTGGGCACTCGACGATATTTGTCAGGTGCGTAATGGGTGGGATATAAATTTCCCTGTCATCGGGTCTAAATCCAAGATGGTCATGGACCGTAACTTGGTTGTTTGTCATCCCCATGACTTGCATATGATCGAGTAGCTTGTGTAATATGGGGATTTCAGTGGGGCTCGCACGACTTCATTCTTTGGGTTCAACCCATGTTGTTGATCCACTGGGGGCGTTCGAGGCTGCTTCCAAAGTGTCCTCGGTCAAGCCAAGCTCTGATGTATTCACTGCGCCAAGCTCTTGCGTCGAGGCGGAGATCGTCCCGATGGTGAGGTCTGCGGTTCCAAACGCCAAAGTGTAGGGGGCGCGAGTTCCTCGAGAGGAGTTAAAAGTCTTGTTAATGCAAGATCTCCTCAAGGGTCAACGGTGAACTCTAGGTTCCCGAACGTGACCTCCCGGCCCGGGGCAAAGTTCTCGACCAAGAGGAGGTGGCCAGCCGAATTGGCGTGCAGAACCACGCTTCCGAAGGAGAAGATTTCTTCGGATACGTAGACATCCCTGTTAATGATCTCTTCGCTGATTACTAGGCCCGCAATCGATGCTTTGGCGATCCAATCAATGGAACTCTCAATGAAAGCACCAATGTCAGCGTCAAAACCGGCAGATCTCGGATAGGGGGTCCCGAAATGTGGACCTTGGATTGATGGGTTACAGGAGAGAGAGGGAGATAATGCTTACCCAGGTTCGAGACCTCTTGAGGAGGTAAAACCCTACGTACTGCTTGATTATATTGATTTGGATGATGATTACACAGTCTACCTCAAGATTGTGTATAGTAAACCCTAGGTGGAATAATATTCCTACATGGACGAGGACCCACGGTTTATATAGTTACTCGGAGGGCTTAGGGTTACATACAACCGACCTAGTCTACATTTACTTGGTTGACACACTAGTGTTCGGGGTTCTCCTCTTTGAATATGAGACAATCGCACATCTCGACCCATCATAGGGTCAGCACATCAAGCCGACCTCTTCGTAATAACCTGACTACCTGAGGACCCCTTAATTCTGGACTCCCTCGGAGATGTCACGTCATCGAGACACATGTTTGCTGAACACGGAGGTGTCGTATGTTTGGTGCCAGATCAGAATGGATCGTGAAGAGTACGACAACATCAACCACGTTATATACTCTTCCTCTTAATGGTCTATGAGAGTACGTAGACACACTCTCCCCCGTCGTTACTCTGCATCTCCATAAACAAATCTTGGGTGTTTGTAGAATTTTTTTTCATTTCCCATGCAACGTTCCCCAACATTGGCATTATGAGCTAGGTCTATGCATAGATGATATGCACGAGTAGAACACAAAGTGTTTGTGGGTGTTGATGTTCAGATTGCTAACCTCCTTGGTATTATTTTGATTCGGCAGTGTAGTGGGATGAAGCGGCTTGGACCAACCTTACTTTCCATCACACAAGATACCGGTTCTACCGTATGACATGCAAGTTGTTTTGCATAAAGGTGGCTGGCGGGTGTCTCTATGGGGACCCCGACTTACGAGTCGAGATCGCCAAATGATCGTGCTCAGTGATCCCAGAGATCCATGCTCACCGAATACACATAATCTAAAATAATAAGAGTCTTACATCCATACATACCGTTTGATACAATAAATGACCATTGCGGTCGAGTCTTACATATATAGGGCCCTGAAGGCTAACACACCAAACTGGGCCAATAGCGGAATTATTGGTTGAAAGCGTGAACCAATGCCATCAGCCTTAACCTACATGCATTGTGACTGGGAATCATCCTAGCTCGCAAGAATGTCACTGAGTTACACTTCACAAAATCATGTTCTTTCAAACCTGGTCAATGAAATAACCAGTGGCAAGCCAATGAGTACTTTTGATTGTACTCGCGAACAGCCCATGATATGAACAATGCAAGTGAAGGACAACAATAACATGCTTCTTTGGTGGATATCTCTTGGTGGTAAATAAACATGATCACAGGTAGGCATCATATGTTAAGAACTACTTTTGAAGAACAGGTTACAAATATCAAACTTGGTCATATCATTACTTTCATAATAACTCCTTTCATCACAACTCACACACACTTGGTTTATGCGGAAACGACTGGACGTAGTTTAAGCAGGATTACCCAACTATCCTTCACCATGGACACGACCATTCGAATAGTTTTACTCTCTGCAGAGGTAGTACGCTGGACCCATGAGATCCGGGAAACTTCCGTGTCATCCACGACTCGCGGTATATAACATACCCGAGGTAAATACCCGATCAATGTCTTTCCTCTGACGATACTAGACAAAGAGGTCCACTCGATTGGTACCCAGCCCACATGTTGTAAGTCTTACGAGCACCGACTCTGGACAGTATCAACCATGTGGGGACTAACGGTGTGCCTGGAACTCATAAAAATGGCATAGTCTCCCTACCTGGCACAACCCCATCACGAGAGTGACCACACATCACTCCCGCCACTAGTAATGTGGCTCTTTGCTAGCACCGACCAGAGTAATCAACACAACCCCGTCCCATAAAGGGGTAACATGGTCGTACAGTTAAGGTTGGGACAGTCGACACATCATAAATCTAATCCCATTTCCGAAACCATACTCACTCAAAATACCCGGTGCACCACTTCTCCAAAAGTGGCGACCTAACTCATCATCACCCTCGGTCATTAGTGGCACCCGACGGGGTTTTCATCAACCTTTGATTTATGTCATCAACATGCTCATGCTAATACTAATTCTAACTTTACTTGTCAACATATTATTATTACGACCCTTATAGGTGGTAGGATCAAGCTTAATGCATGTGCTCCGGAGGAGCCATCAGTAACATCACTTCAATGATTTACCGGCAGTTATGATCATATGCAACGAAAATATTTTGCTACACTAGTATGAAATATAACATATGCTCAGTCATGGTCAAAGGGCTGCTTGCCTTTGCTCACATAAGCCCTCAGCGTCTTCGAGGTCTTCCGCTCCAACTCCGAGTAATCCATTTACCCGTCAACTATCCTCGGAAACAACCATGGTAAGCCACACAATAGGCAGAAATAAAAGTGCTACATAAATAGAAGTTATATTTTTCTTGGACCTCTATGGTCATAAGAAAAATACCTGAAGCTTGCCATAGGAGGTTTGGATCATCAGGGATCTATGAATGGAGGAAAGGAGGAGTAGGGGATTCTTTATGAAGCCCACAGAAGATATTATGATAAAAATTAGTGGAGGCACTCATTTAACAAAGAACAATTTTCGAAATATTTAGGAAGTTGTTTCACTGGACTTGGAGTTGAAATGAATATTCTAGGAATTTTCTAATATGGAATAAATAGCAATAGGAAGCTATTTATTTAATACAACATAATAAAGCCTGATAAAAATGTTGACCAAGGCTTCAAAAATGGGGTATGATATTAGAAGGCTCTGGAGATTGGAATCACTACATTTGGAGTTGATTTGAATCCTCTAGAAATTTCAGAAGATGGGCTTTAAATTATCCAGATTTGGATTTAAATAAAAACACCACGGAAAGGTTGCTTGGACAAATGTGCAAGCCACATATTTGGATATCCCTGAATTTGAGGAGCCTCCAGGAGTTTGAATCAAATAATTTGGAGTTAAAAATGAATTTTAGATGGATTTATGAATCTTCTGATCAAACAATAATGGAAAAAGGTTTTCTTACTAAGGCTATACTGCGCACACAGGCGCTAGTTAGGCAAATGGGCCGTCCCAACGGCTCCAGCCGCGAGCACTAGCTACGCCGAAGGCGTATTCCTCGGCCTGCGCCTCCGCACGAGGGAAACGCCCGCCAGCCGGGGCGCGGCCACTTAACCCAGCGGGGCCGGCTGGTGTGGCTGACCAGGGGGGCCCGCCTGCAGGGCCTCCTTCCACCTCCCGCCTGGACAGGGAAGAGGCAGGGGCCAGGCTGAGCGCGTGCCGACGCCGGCCTTCGACGGCACCGGCCTCCTCCGGCGGGGCCCGGGCCACCGGCGCACCTAGGGAGGCGAGCCGCACCCTCCTGGGGCTCCATTCCCGTCGGGGAATCACCCGGGTGAGTGGGCCTTGGCCGCGATGGGTCGGCCAGGGTTGTCGCGGCTGAGGAGCTCCGACTATTGTGGGAAGTGTGGGCAAAGGGGAGGGGCTCACGCCGGCTAGGAGAGAGCCTAGGGCTGGCTGGGGGCGAGGGAAATCCCCTGGTGCACGAGCCCGAGTGGAATGCGCCGATGGGGCTTCGGCCATTGGAGAAGGGAGAGAGCTCAGGAGCTGCACTAGGATGGTCTGGGGCTCAAGGGGAAATGCAAATAAAGTGAGGCCGCAGGGGAGGCTCGGGGAGAGAGGAGATATGACAGGGGAGGGAGAGAGCTCATGAGCTCTCTGGAGCTCTCTGTGCATGGATGCCACGCATCCCACACGGAGCTTGGAGGCTAGCTGATGGATGGAAACCCGTTGAAAGGTCAAAAGAAAGCTCTGAGACATACTAAGACATCTTGGACCAGCTAGAAATGGACTAGAGGGAAGAAACAAGACGCAAAGCACCATTTCTGCACTCCAGGGAGGTGGTCACCACCCCACTTGGTGTCCTGGGCCACCCCTTGGCCAGGCCAAGGTGTCAAACATGCAAGGCATGTTTGCCACAATGTACTAGTGAAGTTTGGACCAAGTTGGAGCTGTCTAGGTGGGGTTTTGACTGTTGTTAAGTTTGCAGCAGCAAACTTAGGGCTACTAATGAGGGCACTCACAAGAGAGATAATGGGGAAAAGACATGTCTAGCAGCCTTTGGCTTGGAAGGACTACACTTTTGCAAAGTTTCAGCTCAAGCAAGGGAGGGTAGCTAGTACTTGTTGTACAAAGCTACTTTTCAGCCAGAAATCAACTTGAGGATGTGCTGCTCATTTTCTCCACATGAGCATGCCATCTCTTAGCTTGAAACAATGCCTTGGGATGCTAGGAACCCTCTCGCAAGAGGTGGGGGCTTTGGCTTACACAGAAGTGGGGCAAGAGGGGTGAAGATGGTGATTCCAAAGGTAAAATGAGGAATAGTTACATGGAGCCTCTCTCCAATAATTGACCCGTGGCCATGGAAATGTTACTGGAGGTAAAATGTAACTATATGAAGCTATGGTAGAGAGTTGAGCTCAAGGGTTAAAGTGGAAGGGGCCAAAGTAGCCAATAAAGTGAATCCACACAAGGTGCTTGATGAGTGGTAGAGCAACCAGATGGACTTCAATGGATATGAAACTTAACAGGATCAAATAATAGACAAAAATAAGCTTGGACACCAAATTCAGGATTTGGTGGAGAAGGTTTCCAATGTACACTTAGAAAACCCATGAAATGGGCAGAAATAGCTTTCTGCGTACAAAACTATTCAAATCAATTCTCACAAATCCAATAATTGGTGTGGGGGCATTATTTGAGCATTAAGGCATGCACAAAAGTTTGGGGTCAATTAGAGAAACTTTATAATGTAAAGTTTCCCAAAGTCAGAAATCAACAGAGAGGGTTTTGAGGTGCTTGGGACTAGTTATTCTATTATCCTTGATGCACCACTTGGTGAGGATGCTTTATTGGAGTATCAGAACATGTCCACCAAATTTGAGCACAATTGGAGATACTTGATAATGAAAAGTTGCTCAAATTTGGATCTGAACAGATAGGGTTTTAGAATAATTAGGGGAGTCAAATCAACTTGGATTGAGATGAAACTTGGCAACATCATCAAACATATCATAGGTGACATTCTGGAATTTTACTCGAATTTATTGAGAATATTTCTTATAGAAATATTCAAAAAGATTGAAATATGCAGGAAGGATTTTGGAGGGGTTTGCCCAATATTTTGAACAAGACCATGTGTTGAAACTCATATATCTGGAATAAATATGCTCACTCAGTTTCCCTAAATTTTCTCAAATATTTTGAAAGCAATAAAAATATCTTTCCTTCATAGGAGACCATTTCTGGCCTCGTAGAAAGGCATTTAAATAAAATAACAAAATAACATTTAAAATAATAATATTGTGTTTTTTTGAAGACATTTTGATAATAGGATTTAAATAAAATAATTGGTGCAAAATAAATTCCCTAATTTGAGGACTTGTAGTACAAATCTCATCTGAGGGGTTTGAAAGTTTAATTCAAAGAAATGCTTTTTGGTGAAAATAATATTTGGTAAAATAATTGCTAGTCCTAAACACATGGCATGATCATTAGGCAGGAGTTTTGGGCTAAGGAGGTGAGTTTGGAGAGTAATAGAAATTGCTGAGAAGCAAACACAAGCATTCAAGCAAGTAAGCAAACAATAGTCACTTCAAGCATCTCAAGCATTCACAAAAATTTTAATTGGTCCTAATTTTTGAAATAAGTTAATTAGTCAGGAAAGATAAACACATGGTGTTAGAGTCTCTCTCTCCCATTTCAGTTGAATCAGATTTGATGAAGGTGGTCCTTGTAGAATGTTAAAAGGCAAACTGATTATCACTGTTGTGGCTTTGCGTAGGAAAGAACGGATCTTGCTAGTTGCCCACAGCAGGCACGTAAAACTTGCAACAACAAAGTAGAGGACATCTAACTTGTTTTTGCAGGGTATGTTGTGGTGTTATATGTCCAAGACGTGATTTGATATATGTGATGTATGAGATGATCATGTTTTGTAGTTATCACGACTTGCATGTCGATGAGTAGGAAACCGGCAGGATACATAGGGTTGTCTTTAATTCATTTATGCCATTCGCTTTACTTTATTTCTATGAGTTAGCAATATTTCTAGAAGCAATAGTTGGCGCAACGACAACCACATAATGACATGATGATGGAGATCATGATGATTGAGATCGTGGCCTCATGTCCGTGATGATGAGATCATGACGGTGCTTTGAAGACGGAGATCAAAAGCACAAGATGATGATGGCCATATCATGTCACTTATATGATTTACATGCGATGTTTATCCTTTTATGCATCTTATTTTTCTTAGGACGACTGTACCATTATAACACAACCCCTCACTAAATTTCAAGATAAAAATATTGTTCTCCCCAAGTATGCGGTGTTGCAAAAGTTCCTCGTTTCAATGCAACTCGTGATGATCGGGTGTGATGGGCTCTTCATTTGCATACAATGGGTGTAAGCCAGTTTTGCACATGCAGAATACTTGGGTTAAACTTGACAAACCTAGCATGTACATGCATGGCATCAAAACACTCGAGACCGAAAGGTCAAACATGAGTCATATAGTCCACATGATCAACATCGAGAATTCACCATTGAAACCACCTCATCTCACGTGATGATCAGACTTGGGTTGGTGGATTTGTATCATGTCACACTTAGACAACCTAAGGGATGTTAATTTCAGTGGGAGTTGTAATTGCATATAGTTCCCGTTAGTGATTTGGGTGTATTGAAGACTTATAAGTTAGGGGGTTTTATTCTTGTGCCCCTGGTTCCTTTGTTGTACTCGCTTTTCCCCATTTGCTCATTTTGCATCCTTATGCCCCTGGTTCCTTAGTGAGGAAAATATGAATGCAGAAACCTGAGACATTGGGAAAAGTGAGGAAAAAGTTAACGAATGGAGAAAAGTGAGTACAACTAAGGAACTAAGGGCATAATAACAAAAATACCTATAGGTTAAGGTACTAATATGTTTGTGAGTGTACACACGCTCTATAAGTCCCTAAGGAGTTTGAGATATTCGAAGAATGTCGACCCCTAAAAAAGAATGTCTTCATCTGAAGACTTTGATACTTTCGTGAAGACTTTGAAAGTGAGGAAATCGGTGTGTCCTTGAAGATATTGATGCGAGAACTATGAAGCGTGAAGACTTTTGTTTTCGTAGTTTCATTCCCTTTATTTTGAGTCACATGAACACCGTATTGTAAAAGTGGGTCGAGGTAATACTATGGAAAATTTCCAGGTGATCCTCATCTCATAGCCTACACATAACCAATCCTTCGAGTGAAGCCTTTGGAAATCTCTTGCAGCTCACTCAATTTTTTTAGTAACACAGACGAAGTTCTTCTAGTCTCTCAGGAAATTGTTCTGGCTGAGGAGTTAGGATTTTGCCTGTGCGAACTGCCAACAAATGAGGACCATGATAAATCTAAGGATTTTCATAGTTTGAAAATTCCGACCATTGATGTGCTTTGCGCCAGGTGTCCCCAAAACCATACATATAATGGTCAAATCATTGGGGGCATTTATGTCATATCATGTTGGTATTGCTCCGTGGCTATAAATAGCCGCCCCCCTACAACCACTAGATGGTTGTTTGCTCCGAGAGAGAACGTGACATTTGTCAGTTGAGAGCATCCATCTTAAGAGGACTTTGAGAGAAAATCATCTGCGATGAAAAACCCAAAAACCAAACCAAAACCAAAAACCCAAAGTGATTGAACATCATTGAAGAGATCGTTCATGTGTGGAAGGGACACTTGTTACCTTTGAAGGTTTTGTATCTTCCAAACGGTTGGGCCTCTAGAAGATCAAGTAGTAAATAGTGGATTGCCGGGTGACCGAGCTCGTGATGGTTTGGAAGTGTGCTCTGAAGACTTACCACGAGTGTTGGGCAAGGTCTGTGTGACCTTAGCTCTAAGAGAATACGGTAAAGACTGTGTGTCCTTTGGTTTAAATACCAAGCCGCTCCAACGTAGATGTATGACTGTTACAACATTTGGAACTTGGTCATCAAATCATTGTCTTCAACGAGCTCCTGGTTCCATTTCCTCAACTCCTTTCTTTCCTCGAGTACTTGTTAATAAAATTGATCATTACTGTTTTATGACTTTGACTGAAGACTTTGTCAATTTCCTCATCTCAAATTCCTTAGTCACCTTGTTCTTCACCTACTTATCATGTTTACACACTACCTGTGCTCTTTGTATGTTTCATTTCATCACGATGAATATGCTACTGATATGTTTCACATGCACTTGAGTTCTTATTCCGCTGCTAGTATTTTCGTCACTTAGCAAATTCCACAACGAGTAATTTCTCAGTGACGAATTTGGAAAAATCACCTATTCACCCCCCTCTAGTCGATATAACACACTTTCAATTGATATCAGATCTAGGTACTCCCTTATTATGTGTCATTTTGGTTTAACCACCTGGAGTTTTAGTTATGTCGACTTCAGGTATGATCAACATATCTGCAGGCTGTCCAACCTTTGAAGGGACGGACTGCCCCTACTGGAAGAACAAGATGCACATGCATCTTGAAGAAGTTGACAACGATCCATGGTACTTTGTGGAATATGGTGTTCCATCCGTCACACCATCTATCAACGCTGCTGATGTGAAGAGATTCAAGCAACTCGACTCTCAAGCGAAGAATATCATATGTGGCCATCTGAGCAAAGGTCGGTATGGCACAATGGGTTCCTTGGTTTCTGCAAAGCTTATCTCGGACATGTTGTCCAAGGTCAACTCAATGTGACTCTCGGGTTGATGTTCTTCGCAATCTATTCAACCACTTCAAATGACTCGACAACGAAAATTTCCAACAAACTTTCGGTTACCTCAGTGATATCTCCAATGAGCTCCAACCTCTTGGTCCAACTAACATCATGGACCATGAGGTGGTGAATAAACTGTTGAGGTCTCTTGATTCCTCATTTGATACACTTGATTTGATGATTCAAGAGCATGGAGATTACTAATCACTAGATCCTGCTGATATTCTTGAGAGACTCAATACTCATGAATTCCAACAATCTGAGAAAAGGGATCTCTATGGGCCTAGCTAGGGAAGATCTTGTTCAGTGAAGGCAAAGGAAATTTCCTCATCTGAAGAAGAAGAATCTGATTGCAGTCTTGGTGACCCTGAAGAACTTGGTTAGGAACTTGCAATGCTCGTGAAACAATCCATAAGGTATCCATAAGAGGTCAGTTTGGAAAATCTTCAAGAAGAGATATGAAGAAATCAGAATCTTCATGCGAGGATTACAAGAAAAGAACTTGCCACAATTGCAAGAAATCCCGCCACTACATTTCTGATTGTCCTTGCTCGGTAAAGGAATCAAAGAAGAAGAAGTATAAAGATGTAAAAGCACAATTGCTCCCTGAGGTGGTTTTGTTAATTGATCACAACATATGCATCATTGGACTAATGATCTTATCCAAGTATATTTCAGAAAAGTTCAAATATTCCTAGGCTATAGGATCGTGAGGAGAAGCCCCCTGATGCAAGGAAAGGAACGGGATTGGCTCAAGATTCAAGCAAGAAGACTCTACATTTTACATTTTTGAGAAATCACTTTGAGTCCATAGGAAAGCCAATACTATTAAAAGGGATGAGGTATTATGATGAATTGGTTGCTCAAGTGCTTAGAGGTAGCCACCAAAAATATTCACTCATTCTCAAACAAGATATCTGTGTCCAAAGCCATATCCATAAAATCGGTGCCACCAACTATTTCCACTCGGCCCTACCGATTTTCTACCACACAGATCCTATGCCAAAACCTACCATCTCGGTACCACCAACTTTCACATCGGAGCCACCGAGATTTAGTGACCAACTTTCTGTTGAGCAGATTTCAAGAATCGGAATTTCCGAGTTTGAAATCGGTCTCACCGAGATATGGAAACTGGTCTAGGTCATCGTATATGTACCATCGAGATTCAAGTATCGGTCTCACCGAGTATTCAAAAGTTGCCACATTTTGTGCAACTCGGTACCATCGAGATTCATTTTGGTGTCACCGAGTTGGGCAATAATGTTGTAATGATTGGATTTTGGGAGATGCCTATATATACCCCTCCACCTCCTCTCATTCGTAGAGAAAGCACTCAGATCCATTTTTCTGAGAAAGAGCCACCTACTCATGTGTTGAGATCAAGAGATTCCAATCCAACCATTTCAAATTTGATATCTAGCCTCCCCAAGTTGCTTTCCACAAGATGAATCTCTCCCACCCATGCCAAATTTGTGAGAGAGGGATTGAGTGTTGATGAGACTATCTTTTGAAGCACAAGAGCAAGGAGTTCATCATTCTACCACATCTATTACCTTTTGGAGGGTGGTGCTTCCTAGATTGGTTAGGTGTCGCTTGTAGAGTTGATCCGAGAAGTTTGTAAGGGCAAGGAGATCACCTACTTCATGAAGATTTACCATGAGTGAGGCTAGTCCTGTTTGGACGGAAGCCATGGTCGAATAGACAAGACCACTTCTTCATGGATCCCTTGTGGGTGGAGCCCTCCGTGAACTCTCGCAGCCGCTACCCTTCGTGGATTGTAGTCTCCACTGACGTGGACGTACGATAGCACCAGCTATCTGTACCACGCCAAAAATCATTGTGTCAACCTTTCCATTTGATCTTCTTACCTTACCCTCTACATTACATTCGCATGTATTTACTTTCCGCTGCTATACTGTTAGTTATGCATGTGTAGGGCAAACATGACTACTCATAATTGCTAAAATTGGCCCACAACTAAAATTAGTAAAAGTGTAAGTTTTTATCTTGTCAAGTAGTCTAATCACCCCCCCTTTACACATACTTTTGATCCTACAAGTGGTATCAAACGTTTGTTCTCCATTTCATTGGTTTCACAAACTAGCAGAGTATGGCGTCTAGTGAGGGGAATTATCACCGTAGAGGTCCATATTTCGATGGTACAAACTTTGCTAGTTGGAAGCATAAGATGAAAATGCATATTCTTGGTCATAATCCTACCGTTTGGCCTGTTGTTCGTGTTGGTGTGCAAGGTGATTTCTTCGTAGAAGGAAGAGAACCGGATCGTGATGCGACAACTAATGAGTTGAAGATGTTGCAATACAATGCTCGAGCCTACGACATCCTGTTCAACTACTTGTGTCCCTAAGAACTCAACAAAATCAGCCGACTTGATAATGCAGAGGAAATTTGAGATACTTTGATTGATATGCACAAAGGTATTGATTCTGTCAGGGAATATAAGTTGGATGTGCTTCAAAGTCAGCTTGACAAGTTCAAGATGAAGGATGGTGAAGGAGTCGCAGAGATGTATTCTACGATAGCTCTCATCCCAAATGAGATTGCTGGCTTAGGAAGTGAAGAGACGAATGAAAAATTCATCATCAAGAAGATACTTAGAGAATTGGATGGAAGACACGACACTGTGTGCACATTAATTCAAATGATGTCAAACTACAAGGATCTCAACCCAACTGAAGTCATTGGAAGGATTATTGCTCATGAAATGTCACTCAAGGACAAAGATGAGTTGCACAACAAGTCAAGCGGTGCTTACAAAGCTTCAAGTGATACTCCCGCTATTTCAAAGGACAACCTTGTTACCAATGAAGAGATCAGCCTCATGGTCAGAAAATTCAACAAATCCTACAAGATTAGAGGCAATGAGAGAAGCTCAAGTTCAAGATATGATGAGAAGCATTCGTCTAGTCATGACCGAAACTGCTACAGCTATGGAGAGCCGAGACACTATTCTAATGAGTGCTCGGCTCCCCAGAAGGAAAGATAAGAGTCACCTAGAAGATGAAGCTCAAGAGATGAGTCACCTCGTAGAGAGAGAAGGAGTATAGAAGATCATTATGAATGAAGACACTCCTGAAGAGACAAGGAACCGGAGAAGAAGGACAAGTACATAAAGAGCATCTCAATAAGAAGACATCAAGCTCACGTTGGTGAATGGGTTTTTGGCTCCGAGTCTAACAACCAATCTGAGAGAAGCGACCATTCCAACTCTTACTACAGTAAAGATGAAGGTGTTGTCGGCATTGCACTCGTTTCCCCCAACTCCCATGACTTATTTGATTCACCAAATGAAGGGATTGGAAACTGCTTCATGGCAAAAGGCCCCAAGGTATCACACCTCGAATACTTTGACTTTGATAGTGATGAGCATGACTTGTTAGGAGAAGATGACTTGCTCTTTGATAAGGATAGTGATAACATTGAAAATGAACTTGAAAATAATTATGATAGTCAAGAGAAATCGAATAATGATGATAAGAAAAAGATTGAATGACTAACTAAAGAATTAAACACTCTTAAGTTAGCTCATTAAACTACTCTAGAAGATCATAGAGAGCTTGCAAGAAGTCATGAGAAGCTACAATTCGAGAAGCTAAATTTAGGGCAATAGCATGAGTTTCTAAAAGAAATCAATGTTGATCTTTGAAAGAAGAGTTCTTCTTATCTAGCCAAATGATCATGCTTGCCCTCCCCTCTTTGAAAGACTGGCAGGAAGGCAAACCAAGACCTACCAATGAAACGCCCTCCGCTCTCCGAGGGCGTGGAGTACGAGAGCTCCAGATGCAAGGCCCCGACAAGACCTCCTTGCCACGAAGAGTCGCAAGGCCCCGACAAGCCCTCCTTGCCGGAAAGACTCCCGAAGACTCGCAAGACCCCGACAAGCCCCCCCTTGCCGGAAGACTCGCAAAGACTGGTGAGGCCCTCGATAAGCCCTCCTTGTCGGGAAAGTGTTCAAGCCCCCCCGGCAATCCCTCCTTGACGGGAAGATAATCAAGTCATCTGACAGGGACGCCAAGCCAGCAAGCTCCTTCCGCTCGCCAGGTGTCCTCCCCCGTTTCTACCACAATCCAACCGCTCCAGTGCATCCTTCATGCGCTAGCGCAAGACCTAGGTGTCGATTCACCTGGGTACGTGTCGTGACCACCTCGCTGCAAGTCAAGGGTCAGACAAGGCATTTACTGCCCCTGACACCACCATAGAAGAAGAGCGGTGCACAATGTTCACTATGCAACCCGTGAGCACATTGTTGGTGACCCCTTTGCCTATAAAAGGAGGCACAAGGCTCATTCTCTAGGGGTTGGACTTTTTGGGATTTGAGACTCCCTAATCACCAGCTAAATTACCGTAGCAAATCACCCTAAAGTAAGCACCCAATACAAACTAAGCAGGAGTAGGGTTTTACGTGCCAAGCGGCCCGAACCTGGGTAAAGGACATTGCTCGTGTTGATCGCTAGCTCCGCTCTCGAATCCACCTCTCTCCCCCCCCCCCCCCCCGCCGAATGACCAGGGGGGCCCTTCGAGCCTCCCATGTGCGTCGATTTCCCGGACATCTTTGGTGCGCCAGGTAGAGGGAGGTGGTTGAGAGATTTTTCGCGAATTCAAGCAAGTTCAGCATCAGATCTTGGGAAGTTGAATGCACCACTGCGGTCCCTCAAAGCAGGGCGCAGCGCTGGTTGCTCTACTTCGCCATGGACTCCTAATGCCTGCACTTGCTCCCCGCTGCACGAGCGCGGGCTAGGGAGACGGAGACCCCGAGCTCGAAGGCATCAGGTTGACGCGCCGCTCCAGGACAATGCTCTGTTGACGAGGGTCTGTCTGGGGCTTCGGTGAGGCCTCCAACGCATACTCCGGTCGAGGCACCTCCTCGAAGTGATGCATAGCCGTCGAGGATGCGCCAACAGGCCCCAAAGCCCAGGCACACACTCCAGCGGAAACGCTTTCCCCCCTGGAAGCGCCGCATCGCTGCCAAAGATGCTCTCGGGGGCTCCGCCAGCACGGCCTAGCAAAAGAGGAAAAGGAGTTATACTCCGGCAACCCCCTTCTATACGATAGTCAAGGACCATCGGCAAGGACCTTGCCGGAGGGGAAGTTGCCGAGAAAGTGTAATATCCTACTTGCCGGGGATTTGAGGCCCTGGCAAAGGACCCAAACACTGCAGGGAGAAGTGTCGTGGCACGATAGATAAGTGATAGATATTCCAGATGAAATTTCATAGTAGATAGGTTGTTTCCTTTCTGGAGATCCCAACTATGTTTGAGAAACGTGCGCGTAGATGGAACCTTGTCAAGATCAGTGCACCTTGGTTTTGTTTCGAACTAATTCAACGACCTGAACGGCTATAGAGCGCCTTCACACTGTTTTGAACCTGTTCAACTGACCAAGCAGCTATGCAATGCCTTATTTTGCCTCGAGTCGTGCTCGACGATCTAGCGGTTGCACTGAGTGCGGCAAGGAGCCTTGCCGGTAATGACCCCACCAGCGAACTGCTAAGGATCCGTTCCTCGAAGCACTAACGGCAAGAAGAGTCACACTGGCAAGCTTCCGAAAAATGCAAAGGGTGTATCATGCAAGGGGAAGGATCAGACGCAAATGAAACAACATTTCATTCATTCGTTCGAAACAAACCTAGACATATTACATGGATGATTTTTACTACTCTAACCTATGATACTTTCTTTTGGCGAGGGACATGCTTGTCGGACAGAAGTTCAAGAAGACAAAAAGCTGGACGGCCCCCGGCGCAACCCAGGATGGTTTCTCCTGGACCAGCAGTGCGCAGAGGAAAACGGGGGCGAAGGACAGAGCTGGAAGGGACGAAGGGCTTGTGCGCTTGCATTTTCCCTTCTTATGAGGAGAGGGGTGGACGCACCTGCCGACACTTGCGTGCCCAACCAACGACTCAGCACGCGTGTGTCCACCTTGGCCATTGTGCGCACGACTCCCCACTTAGCGCGTTCAATGCGCGACGTGGGGAAAGGCCGTTTGCAACGGCTCCAAAGCTACAGAGTACCCTGACATGGAAGCCCGTGCACCACTTTGGGCCTGGCCCAGCGACGCCCCGCGTGCGTGCATGACCCAGGCCCGGGGGCTCCTGTCGGTAAACTAGAGACTGGGTCCCTTGTGCCCCAGACTTGTGCACGGGCACCGGCAACGCCCGTCGCAGCAGCGCACGAGGAAGACTGACAGGAAGGCAAACCAAGACCCACCGAGGCCACGACCTCCCCTCTGTGAGGGCATGGAGTACGAGAGCTCCAGATGCAAGGCCCCGGCAAGCCCTCCTTGCGGGGAAGATTCGCAAGGCCCCAGCAAGACCTCCTTGCCGGGAAGACTCCCGAAGACTCGCAAGACCCCGGCAAGCCCCCCTTGTCGGGAAGACTCGCAAAGACTGGAGAGGTCCCCGGTAAGCCCTCCATGCCGAGAAAGTGTTCAAGCCCCCGGAAAGCCCTCCTTGTCGGGAAGATAATCAAGTGATCTGACAGAGACGCCAAGCCAGCAAGCTCCTTCCGCTCGCCAGGTGTCCTCCCCCCTTTCTACCACAATCCAACCGCTCCAGTGCATCATTCATGCGCCAACACAAGACCCAGGTGTCGATTCACCTAGGTACATGTCGCGACCACCTCGCTGCAGGTCAGGGGTCAGACAAGGCATTTACTGCCCCTGACAGCACCGTAGAAGAAGAGCGGTGAACAATGTTCACTATGCAACCCGTGAGCACACTGTTGGTGACCCCTCTTCCTATAAAAGGAGGCCCAAGGCTCATTCTCTAGGGGTTGGAATTTTTTGGATTTGAGACTCCCCAATCACCAGTTGAGTTACTGTAGCAAATCACCGTACAGTAAGCACCCAATACAAACTAAGCAGGAGTAGGGTTTTACATGCCAAGCGGCTCGAACCTGGGTAAAGGACCTTGCCAGTGTTGATCACTAGCTCCGCTCTCGACGCCACCTCTCTCCCCCCGTCGAATGATCAAGGGACTCTTCAAGCTTCCCATAGGTGTCAGTTTCCCCGACAAAGTTAGATCAAATGATGTTGTTGCTAGTAGTTCTATTGATTCCACTAATAATTCTCTTAGCCAAGTTACACTTGAGCAAGAAAACTATTTATTGAAAGTAATTATAGAGAGATCTATCTTCAAGAGTCTTGCCAGAAGTAAGAAATTTGAGGAAATAGTGCCCAAGCAAGGAGGACATCGGAAGAAGCAAGGTGTTGGCTACTTCAATGCCAACGGAGATGAATGGGAAGAAGGTCCAAATCCCATCCCGAAATTTGTTCCTCAAGAGGAAAAGTATGATCCTACTCCTCCCAAGGGAACAAGCTCTCAAGATGACCTTCCACCACACGACCACAAGGTCAAGGGAAAGCTTCAGGAGGATATTGACTCATTTGAGGAAGAACCCCAAGCCAAGGTCGAGTGGGTTCCCAAGGACACTACTATCACTACCTCATCTAGTGCCACCACAACTCCAAGGATCCCCATCAAGTTGATGTGTGTCCCCAAGAGGAAGAACTAGAAATTTCTTGAGGGGTGACTCCGCCAAAGAAATTCACTCTCATTCGTTTTGGCAAGAACTATATGAAATGATCTCCAACCATATACATTAGTTCAAGAAGTCGCACATTCCCTCAAAGGTAAGCAAGGGACAAGGTAATTAATGCATCTTTGGACATCACCTCTCATGTATTTCTTTCTATGTCCATAGATATTCTTGCACCTGTTCCTTGTGCTTTGGGACTAACCCATGTAGGTTAGAAGAGTAAGAAACAACAAGGGTTGCTCCCAACTCAATATGATCTTCATCAACAATGAGCATCCACCACTACTACACCTACTTGAAGTCTTCTACAACAAAACCCAAGGTTAGTTTATCCCTCTTAGGGGGGATGTCACATCTAGGGGGCTTTACTATAAGACTTGAGCATAAGCGTCTCCTAAATGATGTCAACACATTAATGCTTTATGTAAAAGTGGTAACCCCACTTGTGCTTAATCGATGAGTATGACCTATGATACTTGGCTCCTATGTCAATATACTCATATATAGACGACTTCGTCATTGCCAAAGTGCTTGATAGATGCTAGAATGTTTGTGCATTTTCACCATGTTTTATTTGACATCTTATTGTGTAAGAATGTTCGTATGCATATTTTGTTCATTCAAGGATATATAATTGTTTTTATTTGGCTCTCTATTTCTTTTGACCAATTGGATATACTAGAATGCCTAAGTACCTCTCTCTAGCTATCTATGCTTTATCATCTCAAATTCTATTCATGCTACATCACAAAATTTGAGCAAGCACTTTAGGGACACTCTCTGTGAGGAGCACTCGGAGATCCGTCTCGACAAGGGCTGAATTCCAAAACGTCCCAAAGTGCATCTCGGTGTGACCAACCTCGAAATCTCAATCCTACCGAAGCCTAGGGTTGATTAGCTTTTTATATCTCAGTACCACCGAGTTGTTCTTTTTTGCCTCACTTGAGTTTCTTTCTTAGCTTCTAGTTAAGGAACTCGGTGGCACCTAAAACTCCATCTTGATGTCACCGACAGCCAGGGGGTATATGTATCCCACGGACCCGATGGTTGAAACAACTTCTCGAATGTCTCCGCCCGCACCTCTCATTGTCGCGCCCTAGTCCCCCAGACATCACGTTGATTCTCCCATGCGCCCTTGCCACTAGAGTCTTCATCGTCGACGGGAATCTTCACTGCCATCGATGTCGTAGCTGAATCATCACCAAGTTAGGGTATGAATTTTGCCCCTCTTTGTGCTCCCAATGCTAATTCTTGTGCAAATAGGCTTTGCTGGTTTTTGTCCACTTCTGCACTCATCCTATCCCGAAGAAAGTTCCCGTCGTTTAGAGAACAGAAATTTTAGGATTAGGGGTCCGCAAAATTGAATCTTGGTGTAACCGATTCATCAAAATCGGTCTTACCAATTTGGTTTTAGGGTTACTAAGAACGTTCACGGTGGAACCGAGTTCTCCTTTTCGGTGGAACCGAAAAGGGTGCCAAGTTTCTTTTAATGGGAATGTTAGTCTTGGTGGCTCTGAAAGGTTTGACTCGGTGGAACCAAAATTACTTTTGGCTAAATATTAAACCTAATTTTTTAGAGTTCAAACTTTTCAAAACTTTTGATTTTTGTGATGCTCATACCTTCCAGCTCTTCTATTTCTCTACATAGGGTCTGCTTGTATGGTTGTATGCTTGGCTGATTGACACTATGTCAGGTTCAGAGGATAGTCAAAACAACTTCAGTGAGCCCAGTGTTGAGATGGATTCAGGCACTAGTCCTGAGAGGACACCTTCTGACCCAGGGACACCTAGCTCCGATAGCTTGCCCAGGGCAGCTACCTGGTCTATGCGAGGATGTTGACTTTATCCGAGAGGAATCTGTTCACGAGAAGCAGAAGGAGAAGACCATAGTCAGGAAGACTTTCAGGAAGGAATATGCCAGACCTGTCAATATTAAAGCTCCAGAAGCTAGGCTTACAAACAAGCCAGGTCAGAAGAGAGCCCGAAAGAAAATTTTCCATGTTGTTGGAAGGCCAACTTCAATGTATGAAGACCCAGCAGAAGCTGCTGGTGAGGAGGAGGCGGAAATTCCAGCTGAGATCCCTCCTTCTAAGAAGAGAAAGTTGATGGTTGATGTTATGCCAAAGAAGACTGCCCCCAAGCCTTCAGCACCTAAGGCTAGGAAGCCTGTAGCTCCCTAGAGGACTACCATGGAAATTCCTGGAGCTGAGAGGCTGTGTGTCCAGAGAATTTGTTGCACAGGAGGAAGAGGATGCACCTGTGCTAATGAAGCTGAGAGCTCATTTTCCATCGCGCAATGTTGACCATCCAGCTACTGAGGAGATGACGAAGACAAGAGATCAAGGACTGGGGAAGTGAAGATCAGTTGATCCATATGCTGTGAGAAGGAGAACTGTTGTTGATCCCCGTTTTCACATAAAGGAGCAATAAGATTTATATAGGACTGTGTTGCTTGATAAGAGTCCTGCAATCAACAACATGAGATATGTCGATTGGTAATACATCAAGGCTAATGAACATTATTTTCCCCGTGTGAGAGAAAACTTCACGCTAGTTGATATTTAAGATTTTGTTGGTAGAGAGATGACTGCATGGAACGATGAGATGATCATGAATTTCTAGTCCACCGCTCATTTCTATTCCGATGGAAGGATTGTATGGATGACTGAAGGTCACCGGTATGAGTCTACAAATGATGAGTGGGCCAATTTCATTGGTGCTCCAAAGGCACAAGAAGGAGAATTGGATGTGTATTCAAAATACAAGATGAATCACAACTCCATGGAAAACATGTACAAGCCAGTGCCCCATAAGTATGTGCAGACACACAAGTTTGGCTCTATCTATTTCTTGTAAGCAGGGATACCTACTACAAAAACCATTATGAGATACACCTTGATGCCCAAATCAGGAGATGATAGGATGTTTAGAGGTTATTCCATCAATATGCTGCATCATCTAGACACCCGCATCCGGTTCAGAGTGATGGAATTGATAGTTGAGACTGTCGGGAGGACTGCTGCAGATCAAAAGAGATCCTATGGATACGATGTCGGTGTTTACTCACAACATAAGCCATGGGTAGGCTAAAGATGGTGGGAGCCGAAGTGGCACTGGAGGGTGCTCGGAACGAGGATGGTACAAGCATGGAACGCATGATGTACCCAGGTTCAGGGCTCTCCATAGAGATAACACCCCTAATCCTACCGGAGTGTATGATGTATGAATGGGACTACAAAGTGCTCCTAGAGCTGTATTGCGGAGGAGGAAGAACAAGCTGTCGGCTCACGTCTGCCTCTCCTATGTGGTGTATGGGTGCTGAATTAACCGACTCTCTAAATTGAGGGGCGGGGGGTTTTATAGACGAACCCACCGACCTACAATATGGATAAAAGGTACAAGAATGGGACCCGACTGGCAACCTCGCCGGCTGGCGAGGGGGCCCACGGGGTCTTGTCTTGTCGCCTGAGGGCCCCGCCGGCTGCGAGGTCCCGTCCGGCTATGGGACCCGCCAGCTAGCCAATAAGGCTCTCGCGTAAGGTTGATGTAGGGCACGTGCGGTACGTCCGGCGTCGTCCAGCGAGGATCGTCATGGGCAGGCAGTACGGCCGTCTCCACTGTTCCCATGCCGAGTGCAGTAATGGAGTGGGAGTTTGACGGGCCGACACTGTGCATGGTGATGGATCGGAGCCACATGAGGTCAGCGGTGTGGCCACCGACGCTTGTACCTGTCGTGCACCCCGATCCAGTACCTTTGCTGATGCGTAGCCACCTTTAACCGTAGGGTCTCGTCATGACCTACGGTCTGAAGTGACTTGTGCTCCCTAGCTGGCTAGTCGCTTGACTAGCCGGCCTGAGCTCATCCGCCTCGCCCCTAGCCGACTGGCTTGGCCTAGGCAGCCAGGGGGAGGTAGCCATCTCACCTCTAACTGGCAGGTGCTTCCTGGCCCGCCAAAGAGTTGGCCGTCTCGCCCCCAGCCGGCAGGTTCCTAGCCGGCTAGGGGGACTTGGTCTTTGCAGAATGGTTCTTGTTGTTCCTTCTTGGTTGAAGGCAAAGGAGTAGGCTCCATGAGCCTACCCCGGGGTTATCCCCCCAACATACGGACCATATATTCAGATGCTCATCAATGCCAAGATTAGCAAGCATGCATATCTACTTGATCGTCCCCACCTGCCACTTCAGCCAGAGTTTGAAGATAATGAAGTTTTGATGGACTCTAGCCATCCCAGCTCAGCTACAGCTCGAGAGGTAATAGAGGCAGAGGTTGCTAGAAATTATCCAGCTCCAACCCCACAGCTCAGAACCAGAGATGAGCAGATGTCATTCTTGGTTAGCACCATCCAAGGGATAGAGAAGAAAACTTCTGAGATCTTGCTGAACCAGAAGAGTCTCGAGAGGATCGTAGAGACAAAATTCCATGACCTGGATGTTAACGTAACGGAGTTTACTACCACTGTTGAGCATCTCTAGCATGAAGTTGATTCTGTGCAGATTCCCCCCTCCAGCAGTGATGATGAAGAGTCGCCCCTTCCTACTACTACTCAGTTCAGGACCCACTCTAGATCAACAGTTGTGCCAATTCCGGAAGCAAGACCATCTTCATCCGCTCAAGCTTCATCACCTTCAGCTCCTTCTCTTGCGCCTCCAGTGTCTATACCTCCATCTCCACGGACATCTTCACAAGCCTTGGTCAATGCTCTCCTGTCCACTCCATCGTCAGCTACCGGAGGAGATTGAGCCCAGAGAGACGATTAGTTCTAGACCTTTGAACTTTTTGGTAACTTCTTGCCAAAGGGGGAGAAGTGTATAGATCAAATAGGCTTAGAGAGAGAGAGATAGAGAGCTTTGCATTCTATTTGCTCTCATTTGGTTTTTCAAAAACATTTGGTCTTTTGGATGACTTTATCTGTTCGGGAGAAGTGTTTGATCATACGCTTTGACTGTTTGATGCTACCACATTATTACCTTTGAGCAATCTACAAGATGATCATTCACTTTCTTGTTTGGTGTTATGTGCATTACTATTCATTAGTATCATTCATGCGCACCACAAAGTGGTATGTGACATGGAAGAGTGACCCATGATCCTAATCGATTGTGCATTTGCATTCAAACCCAAATTTAAAATAATGCACAAATTTAGGGGGAGCTCTTGCTTTTCACGTACTTCCCTAAGCGTCAATGCTAATCATTTATTATATCTTTTGTCGAACCTTTGATCTATATGTTGTCATCAATTACCAAAAACGGGGAGAATGAAAGCACAATTGCTCCCTAAGGTGGTTTTGATAATTGATCACAACATATGATCTATATGTTGTCATCAATTACCAAAAATGGGGAGAATGAAAGCACAATTGCTCCCTAAGGTGGTTTTGATAATTGATCACAACATATGCATCATTAGACTAATGATCTTATCCAAGTATATTTCATAAAAGTTCAAATATGCCTTGGCTATAGGATTGTGAGGAGAAGCCCCTTGATGCAAGGAAAGGAATAGGATTGGCTCAAGCTTCAAGCAAGAAGACTCTATATTTTCCATTTGTGAGAAATCACTTTGAGTCCATAGGAAAGCCAATACTATTAAAAGGGCGTGAGGTATTATGATGAATCGGTTCCTCGAGTGCTTAGAGGTAGCCACCAAAATTATTCACTCATTCTCCCACAAGATATCTCTCTCCAAAGCCATATCACCAAAAACGGTGCCACCAATCATTTCCACTTGGCCCTACCGATTTTCCACCAAACAGATCCTATGCCAAACCCTACCATATGTGTACCACCAACCTTCACATTGGTGCTATCGAGATTAAATGAAAAACTTTCTATTGAGAAGAATTCAAGAATTGGAATTTCTGTGTTTGAAATCGGTCTCACCGAAATTTTGAAACTCCTCTAGCTCATCGTATCGGTACCATTGAGATTCATATATCGATCTCGGGGAGAGTTCAAAAGTTGCCACATTTAGTGCAACTCGGTGCCACCGAGATTCATTTTGGCGAGTTGAGCCATAATGTTGTAACGGTTGGATTATCGGAGATGCCTATATATACCCATCCACCCTCTCATTCATAGAGGAAGCACTTAGAACACACACACACTTGCTAGATCCATTTTTCTGGGAGACAGCTACCTACTCATGTGTTGAGATCAAGAGATTCCAATCCAACCATTTGAAACTTGATCTCTAGCCTCCCCAAGTTGCTTACCACAAGATCAATCTCTCCTACCCATGCCAAATCAGTGAGATAGTGATTGAGTGTTAAGGAGACTATCTTTTGAAGCACAAGAGCAAGGAGTTCATCGTTCTACCACATCCATTACCTTTTGGAGGGTGGTGCCTCCTAGATTGGTTAGCTGTCGCTTGGGAGCCTCCTACTTTGTGTTGTGGAGTTGAACCAAGAAGTATGTAAGGGCAAGGAGATCGCCTGCTTCGTGAAGATCTACCGTGAGTGAGGCTAGTCATGTGTGCACGGAAGACATGGTGAAATATACAAGGCCGCTTCTTCATGGACCCCTTGTGGGTGGAGCCCTGTGTGGACTCTTGCAGCCGTTACATTCCTTGGGTTGAAGTCTCCACTAACATGGACGTACGATAGCACCACTTATCGGAACCATGCCAAAAATCGTCATGTCAACATGTGCGTTTGATCTTCTTCCCTTACCCTCTACATTACAATTGCATGCCTTTAATTTCCGGTGCTATACTCTTAGATATGCATTTGTAGGGTGAACTTGACTAGTAATAATTACTAAAGTTGGCCAAAAACTAAAATTGGGAAAAGGCTAAGTTTTTATCTTGTCAAGTAGTCTAATCAACCCCCACCCCTAGACATACTTTCGGTCCTACAAGATGACAGTTCTGATGACTCGAAGGAAAAGAAGAAATCTTCAAAGTCGTCATTGCACAAGAAGAACAATTATAGAAAGGCCCTGGCTCTTATTGGAAGGAAATGGGTTCAGAGGAAGAATATGAAGAATGTTAGTGGGGGAGTCCTGGAATAAGGGGTCCTCGGATGGTCGGCCCATCTTTTACAGGTCAACCACATGGGCCGCATTACCAAAGACGGGCCTACATGACGACTTATTACTCAAGAAGGAAAGCTCTATGACCGGAGTATTTCCCAAGTTTAGTGGTCTAGGTCGGCACCTGTGCCCCCGACTAAAGGTTGGTTGTATGTAACCATAGGGACCCCTCGTGTCTATATAAACCAGACGGTTTCATCCGCATAGGCAAGTTGGTTCATCTAGGGTTTAACTCATACGATCTCGAGGTAGATCAACTATGTAATCCTACAGCTCCATCAATATAATCAAGCAGGACGTAAGGTTTTACCTCCTCAAGAGGGCCCGAACCTGGGTAAAACAATGTCCCCTTTGTCTCTTGCAACCCTATCGATCCAAGGTCCACAGTTCAGGACCCCTACCCGAGATCCGCCGGTTTTGACACCGTCATTGGTTCTTTCATTGAGAGTTCTGGTGTAGGATCGCAGGAAAGATTGATGGTATGACTAGTCATCCGCAAAAAGATTCGCAGTAAGGAGATATTTGTCCCTCGATAGATCTTTGCGTTCGGGAGCATCGTTCTTCATGTTGATCCGACCGGTCACCATAGCCAGGTGGGAAGCTTCACCCCCGGGTAGGAAGTAAGATTCGGGAGCCTAGAGTTCACCACCGACCCTTGGGGAGATCTTGTATTAACAAGGCTCCTAGCTTCTTTTGAGGAGCCTACGAGTTCCGATGCCTTGACTTCAGAAGTCGTGGATCCCGCTACCGGGACAAATTTGACCCTTGGTGTGGCCTTAGAGCCCGACGTGGTCGATATGCCTGAATTTGGCTCAGCCGAACACAGACTATGAGCGACCTTGTACGATCCCAAGGGTTTTGGCACCGCGGTGCGATCCCGAACACTTGAACAGTACGGGCTCCACCGAGGCGCCGTCGCTACATGAGTTACTCAACAGGATCTAGTCTATGGCCATGATCGGCGATCAATCTCCGATTTATGATCGAGTCGGGCTTAGGCCTGACGACAGGGAATTTCACGTTCCACCCATTACGTGTTTGGTCGCCACCGTCGAGTGCCCGACTAAAGGCTCCCCAGGTCATCTGCCGGAGTTAAGGACGATCTACGTCTTGGTTGCTAAACATCCAAACTCCTTCGATAATCAAGAACGAGGATTTCGTCCCGAGATAAACTCGGGACCACGGGCTGATCATACACGCGACCCAGAACCAGCACGGCAGGAGCTTGTCACAATCATGAATTCTGATCCTGTCGTAGCAAACCCCGTAATAGCACGGGGCACGGTCGACGAAGTCTCGGACTCGCACCTCATGGGAACACAAAATTGTAACCCAGCCACCACCCAGATCAAAAATCCCATGGGAAAAATGGCAAGTTTCGGCCTACCGCACCCACACAAGGTTAAACTACAGCCAGGGGAGTAAATACATGGCTTTTGGGCAAGATTCCTCCTCAATAATGGTAGGCAGAAGGCCTCGGAGATCAGGAGGTCATCAACTCCTTCCGACATAGATGCCATGACAAGGGCATCTATAATGCCCTCGCTCTTCACCGAGTCCAAACCTTCACCGAGGTGTCAAACCTGGTGCTCAAATATTGCGCCATGGAAAGCACTTGGCAAATGCAGCTAATGCGATATACGGCTTAACCTGGATACAATATACGGCTTAACCCGAATAACGAAACCTTTGCCAGCCTACGAGAATACGATATATAGCTTAACCAGGATAAGTGTGCCTTCGGAGTCCTAGCCGGAAAACTTCTCGGGTTCATCATTTCATGAAGAGGGATAGAGTCCAATCCGTATCCGAGCTCTGACGCAACTCGCGGTTCCTACAAAGATGAAGCATGTCCAAAAATTGGATGGTTGTGTGGCGGCTTTAAGCCGGTTTATCACCCGCCTCGGCGACAAAGCACTCCTACTTTACAGGTTGCTCAAAAAGACCGATAAATTCGAGTGGACCAACGAAGCTGCGACTTCTCTGGAGGAAATCAAAATGTTGTTTGCCAGCAACCCCATCCTAGAAGCAACTTGCGCAAGAGAACCGATGTTGTTATACATCTCGGCCACCAATCAAGTGGTCAGTGCGGTCCTCGTCGTAGAACAGCATGCCGAGAGGCACCAACTATGGATACAGAGGCCGGTCTATTATGTGTACGAAGTGCTTATCCCATGCAACAACATATACCCACACTACCAGAAGATCGCCTACACAGTGTTTATGGCATCATGTAAGCTCAGGCACTACTTCCAAGAGTGCGCGGTCATGGTAACATCAGAGGTCCCCCTAAATGACATCATCAACAACAAGGACGCCACCAACCAAATAGGTAAATGCGCCATTGAACTCCTGCCATTCGAGATTACCTACAAGCCATGACGAGCCATCAAATCTCAAGTGTTTGCCAACTTCGTTGTTGAATGGACAGAGGAAGAGCTCCCTAGAGAGTACAACACTTATGCTCATTGGACCATGTATTTCGACGGGTCCAAAACTCTCGCTGGACTGGGGGCTTGCGTAATCTTCACATCCCCTACTGGGGATAATGTCTGATATGTGCTACCAATAATGTATGTCGACTCAAATAATGTAGCAGAATACGAAGCACTACTACACGATCTTCGGATGATAACCACAATGGGGATACAACGAGTCGAGCTACGGGGGGGGGGGGGGACTCTGACCTCTCCATCTCACAAATCAATGGCGAATTCGATGCTAAAAATCCAAAATTGGCATCATACATAAATGTTGTCCTCAAGATGTCAGCATGGTTCGAGGGATTGGAGTTTCATCATGTCTCAAGGGACAACAAACATGTCGCGGATGTCCTTGCCCGCTTAGGCACGAAACGTAACCCCCCCACAACACTTTCCTAGAGAGGCTTTTTCAAGCCATCCATGGTGGCAAGACAAGGACAATTGCACGATAGCTGATGGTGCGTCATATGTTACACCCCCCATATCCAAGCCGGACACCGAGATCATCAGCGGATACACAATCGAAGAAACACCTTCGGCTCACGAGGTCATGGCAGTGATCGCGCCATGGACCGAGCCCTTCCTTGCTTACCTTCTTCGCAAAGCGCTCCCCGACGACCAGAGCGAGGTGAGATGTATCATTCGCCGATCAAAGGCTTACAAGGTCCACAAGGGTGAGCTATATAAGAAAAGCACCACGGTAGTGCTCCAACGATGCATCTCCAAAGAAGAAGGGAGGCGACTCTTGGCCGAAGTACACGTAGGCATGGGCCGCCACCATGCAGCTGCACGGGCCTTGGCCAGCAAGGCTTTTAGAGTCTGTTTCTTCTGGCCAACAGCCCAAGAAGACGCCCACACACTCGTTCAACATTGTTTAGGGTGTCAACTTTTCCCAAATCAAAGCCACATGCCCCCCATGGCTCTTCGGACAATTCCGCTCACATGGCCGTTTGCGGTCTGGGGGCTCGATATGGTTGGACCATTTATAAGGGGGGCAAGAAAAACAAATACCTTCTGGTTATTGTGGACAAATTCACTAAATGGATTGAAGCCAAACTCGTAAGCTCGACAAAAACAAAGCCGATGATTGAATTCGTATCCAGCGTCGCACACCTTTATGGTGTCTCGCACAGCATAATAACGGACAATGGATCCAATTTCACTGCCCAGGAGGTCAAAGACTGGTGCGCAAACTTGGGCATTAAGCTCAATTATCCTTCAGTATTTCACCCCCAAACAAACGGCCAAGTCGAACGAGCCAACAGGATCATTATGAGTGGTATCAAACTCGGCTGGAACGATCTCTCACAGAATCCGACTTCCACTGGGTGGAGGAGCTCGACTCCATGCTATGGGGTTTGCGCACCACCCTGAATCGCTCAACAGGGTACACACCGTTTTTTCGGTGTATGGGGCCGAAGCGGTCCTCCCTTGCGATATCATCCACGACGCACCTCGAGTGCGCATATATGAGGAAAGAGAGGCCAAGATAGATTGGCGACATGACTTGGATGCATTGGAAGGCGAGCGCGATATAGCTCGTGTCCGTTCTACCTTTTATAGTCAGCAAGCTCAGCACTATCAAAGAAGGGAAGTTAGAGCAAAGGCATACAACGTGGGCGAACTCATCTTATGCCTCCTAGAGAAGTAGAAACATAAACTTAACCCTAAATGGGATGAGCCTTTCATAATTGTTGAAGTCCTAACAGGCGAAGCTTATCGCGTGCGCAACCCAGAGGATAATCACCTCGAGCCAAACCCATGGAATGCACCTCATCTTCGACGTTTTTATGGCTAGACCGATGTTGCTCCCTTCTTCATAACCTTACACTTCTTCTTTCTTCAAGTTTTTTATTCTTTTACTTTTTGTATGGTCACTTAAAATGTCCCGGGATATGTTTGGATCAACCGAACTGCTTCAAGCACTTATGGGAATACATTCATGATACATAGAGTGTCTCCCCTGATTTTACCTAGGGGCTTCTATAACAAAGGAGAACAAAGCATTTATTTCTCCTACATCCTTACGTACTATATGCCTCGACTAAATATCGATTTACGCCACTATATGCATCAATTGGACTTAAGATCCTTGCAAAGTTGGGTTGCCTTGCTCCTAGGCTTATCTCCTACAATTTCGACTGTTCGGCTAGGGGGTAAAGGGAGCACCTTTGTGATTGTTACGACCGGTTAGCCCGAATACATAGCTCAGATGGGTGAAGCCGAAAGCTAGCGTTTCTTAAGATACAACTTGGCCAGCCACGAATGAGGTTCATATAATCGGCAATATTTGCCACAAAAGGTGCTTGTTCATCCTGAAATAGCAGCTACCAGCATTAAAAGGACACATAGTGCTAACACCTACATTTTCCGTAGCGCCCCGAAGAAAGTAACCCATAATGGAACTATTCTCTTAGGAAGATGTTTCTTACGTCTTATCGTAATATAACATAATACCGACATGCGCTCTCTGTCTATTTGCACCACATGGCCGAATTGCCTAGTTCTTAGAAATTAGTTTGTGTTACCACATGATACACAGTACGGAACACTGCCCAATTATTCATAGGGGGGTAGAAGCCGATGTCTGGTTTATGAGAGAGTATTCCAACACGGAAGGAAGTATCTTGCTACACAAATAAAAAAATTACATATCATCACGCATTAGGTGAGTGGTCAAGATGATCTATTATAGCATCTAAGGTACAATATTCTTGTGAAAGACGGGCGGCAGTAATCACTTGCTCGTAAACCAGATGAAGCGGAATCTCCTTGCCATCCGGCCCTTTCGGCCCAACCCAGTCCATGTGCTCTGGATTAAGCTGGGTAAAGCGGGTCTTCGCCATAGCCCACGTCTCTCGAGCTCCTTCGTGGCAAGCCAAAGTCTTCCACAACTCGAAGCGACTTCGGGCTCCTTGGAAACGCTCGACAAGCTCGGCCATCCCTTGCGGAGGACTCTCATTTGGCCATAGCGATTTGACCATACTTCGCATAGCTTTCCGAGCTCTCTCATGCACAATGGTTAACTCCTTTAACAAGCCCCCCCGAAAGAGCTCGCCTCTTCCTCGGGACGACCAGTTCAGAGACCTGGTCAAAAGGAAGTGCACATCTTTACAAACAACACGATAAAAGTGAGTAATCCCAGTCTAGGATTGGGATTTTACTGACACAATAAACCACCCTTTAATTTATGATTCTCTTCATGGTATTGTACCAATTGATATTTCAAGTTCCCAATCTCTTCGTCTTGCCTCTTATTATCCTCTTTGAGTTGATTATTTTCCTCACGACATTGCTTTAATACACGATGACCAGCTTAAATCTAGGATTCGACATACCTTTGAGACTCTCGGGATGTATCGAGGTATTTTTGCAATCGGCATGTAGATTCTCCTACTAAGACAAATATTCTTGTTACAAATGTAATCCCATGGAAATCTTTCTTACTACAAAATAATTTTACTCACCGTGAGCTTCTGCGGTGAACTTATTCACCCCTTATATTTTGATCTTGCTAGTTTGCAACTCAGCATGGGTTAGCTCGTAATCCTTGGCCAATCTCTCGTTCTTTATCTTTAGAGCCTGCATGACGGTAAACTATTAAATCGGCCCTTAATTCGGTCGTACCGACCAAACTAAGGCACGGGGGCTACTGGGTCTGAACTTATGTCCGGTTATCTAAAACCGATGACTTACCTCCAGGTGGAAAGACATCAGCTTGGTCATTTCTTTGAGTCCGGCTCTCGCAGCCCCAAGGCATACATTTGTGGAGTGAAAAGCATCAAGCTCCTATTCCAAAAAAACAGGGTGGCGAAGGACTCCTTTCGTTGTCGGTGATTCATCAATCTCTCGGCTTCGGAATGAGTTGCTGAAAACTCTGCAGGGTCATTGGGAAGTAAATTCGTATTCCGAACTCCTGCGTTAGTAGAGGACCTCGTATTTTGATGAATGCCCGACACTTCAGCAGTGTCTTCAGGTAAAGATGGTTGTGTACATCTCCCGAGCAATTCGGCTAAGGATCAGGAGCGGTCAAGGAAATCATTACTGTGGAAAAGGGAACAATCGATGTATATACCTCTTGGTTGAAGGGGCGGCCGATATGTTTTCCGCCGCCCCTTGCCCGGTAGTCCTGGGCTCGGTCGGTGCAGCTCCGTCTAGTATAGCTTAGTGCAGAGTCTGGCGCGTGGCTCGCCGACCTTTAGGTACACCTCCTCTTCGAGTACTGGTTTTCCTCTTGTTTGCGGTGGAGGATGGAAGAGGCCCAGGATTATCAGCCTGGAGGTCCACCTTGACCTTTTGACGCTATCGTGGTAAAATACTCCATCCTCGAAATCAATTGAAAGCTCTGGATCCACATGGAATTTTGGATCTTCATCGCGGGAGTAGTTTTTGGGTTGAGGGGCAGGACAGTTGACCGTCTCAATCCAAAACCTCCAAGTATGTTAAGAAAAGCAAGGGGGTTATTGATTGGTAAAGTCAAGAATAAGTGTCCGAACTATGGGACTATGATCACACTTACCCATTCAATGGGATTATATACCGAGTAGTCGTCCATGATCGTAAGGTGGGCGAAATTCTCTTTCCCCCCTTAAATAGGTCATCCAAAATAGCCATTAAGGCCTCTTGATTATCCGGTCCCTGACGCTTGGAATGGGTAGTACCGCTTGTCCTGTTGTAGCGCCACACAGGGTGCACGTGCTATTGGAGTAGTTGGACGCACCGGGCAATTGTTACGGTCATCACGTAGACGATGGTCAGTCCATTGTGAGCAAGTAATCTCACCTTGGCGGCTAGTCGCTGTATTTCGGGACTCTCTTCGCGAGAGGGACTCATCGCCGCCAGCTGAACCGCTTCTTCAAGGAAGCCTCGGAGTATTCGGGAAGACCACTCTGAGTTGGGTCGAATAAGGTTAATGTCTTCGATATAAAATCATTCCGAAGACCACACGTTGGTTCCCTTTTTTGGAGTCCCGACCGGATATCACATTCCGGGTATACACCACATTTCGGCTCCGCCCACTTCCCGAATTGATGTTCCTCTAGTTCGGGGAATGAGGCAGAAGTACTTTCTCCGTAGGTCGAAGTGGGGCTCGCAGCCCAAGAACATCTCGCACACGGACACAAAGCTTGAGATGTGAAGGATTGACCGAGGGTTAAGGTTGTGGAGCTGAAGCCCGTAGAACTCCAGTAAGCCCCCCAGGAAGGGGTGGACCGGAAAGCCTAGACCCCGCAGCAGGAAAGAAACAAAGCAGATCATTTCGCCCTTTTGCGGGGTTGGGAAATTCTCTCTGAGGGAGTCGCTTTTGGTGGAGGTCACTCCAGCACGGGTGTGCGCGAGATTTGATGAGGGAAGGTATCCTTGTACTTGAAGGTCTATAACTAGAGCAAGGAGATGTAACAGCTTGCCAAATCTCTCGGGAGAGGGCCAAAGTGACGCGAGGAGGAACCCGCCATAGCTCTGGATGCTGGAACTCTAGGGCTTTCTCTTGGTGGTGCGTGAGGATTGGTGGTCGCCCAAGGACATATTTGATATGTTTATAAAGGGTATTTTCCCCTCGCGGTTGCAAAAAGCGGATCCGAGTGGGACTGCTAGATTGCTTATCTTCATTAATGTGCATAGGGATCGAGTGCTATTATTGATTCTCGAGCGGAAATCTTAGATGCCATGGGCCTCGCGACGCTTCGGTAATCGAGATCTGGTCAACGACTGGAACATCATTCCACAAATAAGGGGAGATGGAGGAACTCGCCTCGCAAGCCTATCACTCTGGGCGCAAGAAGCTGTCGAAGACTATGTACATCGGCTTTGGATGCAAGTTCGCGGGATACTGATGGAGTCCTGGACTAAGGGGTCCTCGAATGGTTGGCCCACCTTTTACAGGTCAACCACATGGGGCGCATTATCAAACACCAGACTACATGAAGACTTCTTACTCAAGAAGGAAAGCTATGAAGACGGGAGTATCGCCCAAGTTTACTAGTCTAGGTCGGCACCTGTGCCCGTGACTAAAGGTTGGTTGTATGTAAGCCTAGGGACCCATGGTGTCTATATAAACCAGAGGGTTTCATCCGCATAGGCAAGTTGATTCATCTAGGGTTTACCTCATACGATCTCGAGGTAGACCGACTCTGTAATCCTCATACTCCATCAATATAACCAAGAAATACATACGGTTTTACCTCCTCGAGAGGGCCCGAACCTCAGTAAAACATTGTCCCCTTTGTCCCCTGCAACCCATCGATCCAAGGTCCACAGTTCGGCAACCCCTACCCGAGATCCGCCGGTTTTGACACCGAGAGTGAGGAAGAGGTGGGATTTGAGGAAGGGTTTGAGTCTGGTGTGGCAAGCCTAGCTCTTGCCAACCCGTTCGTTAGCAAGTCCATCTACAACCTTGAAGAAAATGATATCATCAACGACTCTGATGACTACGAAGACGACTCTGCCCCCACCTATTGCGTCATAGCAAAAGGTGCCAAGGTACTCAATGCTTTTTCTTCTCACTCAAGTGATGAACCTCAGACTAGTAGAAACCTAGTTACTACAAACTTGCTAATATTGCCGCTAAGCACCAGAATCCTATTGAAAACCTCTAGCAACTGCTAGACAAAAGATATGACTTATTGAATGAGGAAATGGACCAGACACAAACTCTGAGTGATGACTTTCAACGTCTTCAATCTAACTTTGATAGCCTTCAAGGTCATCATGAAACTCTCTTAGCTGACCACAGAAGCTTTCTTATGAATTTCTTCAAAGAAAGCAAGATATTGAGAAACTAAGAATGTCTCATGATGAACTTCAAAGGGAAAACAATTATTTGCTTGCTCAACAAATCAGTTCCACTTAGGAAGAATTCATTCCACCATGTTTGAAATGCATCAATCATGAATCTACTGATTCTTCACCTGAATGTTCAAATGCTTGTATTGCAGCCAATTCTTCAACTATATTTGTGGTCACAAATTCCTCACTTGAGGAACCCACGAATGTCACTAACGAAAATGCAGTGTTGAAGGAATTGTATGTGACAGGCATATACAAAAGTCTCAAACCTCAAACCCTTTGCGATGTGCTCAAAAATCAGATTCTAAACAAAAACCTAGGAAAGAGGGTATTGCATTTGAGAGGAAATTGAATGTCGATGGATCATACTGGAAAAGTGAGCAGCATCCCAAAACCTCATGGGTTGCTGCAAAATCACCTCATGTAGACCCATCTACATTATCTGACGTTACATGTGAATCCTCAAATTTCTTTGATTAGTCGGTTGACTCCAACTATAAACTATTCAAAAATCAGAATGGTGCATTTTTTCTAGATATGTTGGAACTAACTGCATGAGCGGACCACCTTTGAGGAAGATCTGGGTTCCTAGAAGCTTTTTGGAAATTCTTTAGTTGAATGTCCTCATGACACGACCCATGAAGAAAAGGAACCCCATATCAAATTCCACAAATGGACCAAAGTCTTCACATGGATGAAATTCCTCATATGGTCAAAGTTCTGCTCATACTCGTGTTAATGCTTCTGTTATGCAAGGAAATTACATGGGCCATGAATGTGTGCATTATTCTTCAATCATTATGTTCATAAATCCTCGATGAATTTCTCTGCATATGCATTAGAGTACAATAACTCCATGTTGTGAAACGAAGTGCTTTAGCCTCAATCCGTAAGTTTTCATATGGTTCTCATAGAATGATGAACTCTTTGCCATCCCTTCAAATGTGGGCGGTGAAGAAAATGAACTAACCATTTATGCAGGTCAGGTGTCCAGACGAACTTAAACGTATGAAAAATTTACTAGAGACTTGAGGAAATGCTTGAAAGAGCGCAAGCTAATCATGACAAAATGAGTCAATCATTTCACATGTCCTCGCATTGTCTTACCTCTACATTGTTTGATGAAATTCAAGTATGATGAATTTGATATCATATTCTTCACTAAAGCATATGAGATGGTAAGTTGTACTAATTCATCTGCAGGATGAAACCCCTAAAGCCACTGAGTGGGCCCTCAACAGTGGATGTCCTAATCACATGATCGGTGACAAGAATCTATTTATGGACATTCCATTAACTCCATCTCATCTGAAGCATATGACCTACGCACAAAAAGGAAAAAAGCAAGGTATTGGGTCTAGGTAAGGTTGCAATCTCGAAGGACCGACACATGGACAAAGTCATGCTTGTCGAATCTCTCGGATTCAAACTCATGTCAATCTTAATGCTTTGTGATCTAAATATGATTGTCATCTTTGGAAAATATCTTTGCGTAGTCATCATGGAATCTGATAAATCGAAAGTCTTCGAAGGCTTTAGGAGAGGAGATCTGTATATTGTTGATTTCTCTACAGGTCAACAACCGAACACGTGTCTACTTGCAAGAGCTTCAAAGGGATGGCTATGGCATCGATGACTTGGTAATGCTGGCAAGAGGAACTTGCACATGCTCATGAATAAGAAGCATGGCATTGGCATCGAGGGCGTGAAATTACTCAAGGACCATCAGTGTGGGGTTTGTGAGTGTGGAAAGATGACCAGATCCAAGCATCCCGAAAGTGCTTTATATCGACTAGAGGGGGGTGAATAGGCGATTTTCACAAATTCTTCGCTGAAGGAATTTCTCGTTGAGGAAATTCCTAATCGACAAAACACTAGCAGCAGAATAACTACTCAAGAGCATGCGAAACACAACAACAGCATATTCATCATGATAAAATGAAACCTACATAGAGCACATGTAGCGTGTAACCATGGTAAGCAAGTGAAGAACAAGGTGACTGAAGCATTTGAGATAAGGAAATTGAGAAAGTTTTTTGTCAAGGTCTTGAAATAGTAACGATCAATTCCATTGACAAGTACTTGAGGAAATAGATGAGTTGAGGAAATAGAACCAGGAGCTCGATGAATACAATGGTTTGATGACCGAGTTCCAACTCATATGACATTCATACATCTGGTTTGGAGTGGCTTGGTATTTAAACCAAAGGACACACAATCATAGGACACACAGTCCTTACCGTATTCTCCTTGAGCTAAGGTCACACAGTCCTCACCCAACACTCGTGGTAAATCTTCAGGTAAGACTTCCAAAACTCACATACTCGGTCACCCAACAATCCACAATTTGTTGTTGGATGCTCTAGACCATTAATGTCTAAGCGTATCGAAAATACATAGTCTTTAAAGGTAACAAGCGTCAGTTCCACACAGGATCAATCTCTTGAGTGATGCTCAATCACTTTGGGTTTTGTTTTTGGTTTGGGTGTTTGGGTTTTCCCTCACAGATGATTTTCTCTCGAAGTCCTCAAAGGATGGGATGCTCTCAAATGACAAGTGTCAAGTTCTCTCTCGGAGCAGCCAACCAGCTAGTGGTTGTAGGAGCGGCTATTTATAGCCTAGGAGCTACCTAACACGATATGACATAAATTCCCCTAATGATATGACCGTTACGTCGATAAGGTTTTGGGACAGCTGGCGCAAAGCACCGCAATAATCGGAATTTTCGAACTATGAGAACCCTCATATCGATCATGTTCCTCACTTGTAGGCAATTCACACTAGCAAAATCATAACTCCTCAGTCAGAACAATTTCCTCATAAAACATAAGAACTTCGTCAGTGTTACTCAAAAAATTGACTTAACTACATGAGATTTCCAAAGGCTTCACTCAAAGGATTGATTATGTGTAGGCTTTGAGATCAGCATCACTTCAAAAAAAATCCTTTGTATTACATCGACCCCCTTTAACAGTATGGTGTTTCTATGACTCAAAAGAAACAAACTGAAACTACGAAAACAAAGTGTTCACGCTTCAACGTCCTCGCATCAATATCTTCAAGGACACACCAATTTCCTCACTTTCAAAATCTTCAAGAAAGTATCAAAGTCTTCACTTGAAGACATTCATTTTTATGGGTCGACTTTCATCAAGTATCTCAAACTCCTCACTGACTTATAGAGCCTGTGTAAACTCACATACAAATTAGTCCCTTAACCTATAAGTCTTCAATGCATAAAAATCACAAAGGGGCACTAGACGCACTTACACATCCCTCGAAGACTATCATGACTACAACTCGTCCCTTTGAATTGCTTCACATGGACCTCTTTGCCCCTACTCATTATGCCAAACTAACCAATGCGGCATCTCTATATGGTTTGTAATTGTTGATGATTATTCACATTACCCTTGGGTGCATATTATCTGTTATAAAACTGAAGTGCAGGAAGTGTTCACACGATTTTCCTCAAGGGCATCGACGAATTTTGATGTCAAGATCAAGCACATCACGAGCGATAATGGACTGAGTTCAAGAACACTGGTCTTGTTGATTATCTTGATGAACTTGGTATTACTCATGAGCTATCTGCCCCATATAGTACTGAACAGAATGGCGTCCTAGAGCGCAACAATAGGATTCTTGTTGAGATGGCTTTAACCATGCTTGAAGAATACCAAACTCCTCGTCGTTTATGTTCTGAGACAATCATCACTGCCTGCCACATCATCAACAGGGTATATCTTCAAAAATTCCTCAAGAAGACCTCATATGAACTCCAAACTAACAAGAAACCCAATGTAAGCCATTTCAAAGTCTTTGGTGCAGGATGCTAGATTAGAGATCCTCACCATAGTTCTAAATTTGCACCGAAATCACGTGAGGGTCTTATGCTTGGTTACGCGAAGGACATGCACACCAACAGAGTCTTCAAAAACTATCACAACAAAGTTGTTGAAACTATAGATGCGTTAGATGAAACTAATGGCTCGCAAAGAGAGCACCTACCACCTATGTTAGATGAAATTCGTCCTGAGGAATCCATTAGGTTCAAGGCTACTAAAGATATCATACCCATTGATGAACCTCTACCTATTGTTGAAGTCAACTTGAACGATGAAGAAATCCATACTCGTACACCTGAGGAAAATGGTGCTGACAAAAATCCTCAACCTCAACAAATTCGTCAACCTGCTCACCCAATGGTGGCAAATGAAGTGCAGATTGACAAAATCCTCGATGACATCAATGCACCAGGTCCCCTCACTCGCTCAAAAGATTCACATTTAACTAACTTTTGTGGGCATTTTTATTTAATGTCTATCACAAAACTTATCAAGTGTCCTGATCCTTGCAAGTACAACATCATTAGTACCAAGTAGATATACCGCAACAAGCAAGACGAAAATGGTCAACTAGTCAGGTATATGGCTCACCTTGTAGCACAATGCTACACACAGGTTGAGGGAGTTGACATTGATGAAACCTTTTCACATGTTGCTAGACTTGAAGCTATTAGTATATTGCTTGCTTATGCTAACCATCATAATATCACATTATATCAAATGGATATGAAGTGCATTCCTCGATGGTAAGCTTGACGAAGAAGTATATGTTGTTGAGCCCCTGAGTTTTGAAGACCCAAAGCATCCTGACAAAGTCTTCAGACTCAACAAGGCTCTCTATGGTCTCAAGAAGGCCCCTCACTCATGGTATGACACTCTAAAGGAATTCCTCATGTAGAAAGGCTTCAAACCAGGTACACTCGACCCAACTATTTTCACAAAATCATATCATAATGAAATAATCACGTGTCAAATATATGTAGATGATATTATCTTTGGTTGTACTGACAAACATTACATTGACAAATTTGGCTACATGATGATTGAAGAATATCAAATGCCCATGATGGGGGAGTTGAAATTCTTCCTAGGTCTTCAAATTCTTCAACAACGCAACGACATCTTCATCTCTCCAGAGAAATACCTGAATGATCTCCTAAAGAAATTCGGCATGCAAGATTGCAAAGGTGTCAAGATTGCAATGCCCCCAAATGGCCACCTCTGCGCTGACAAAGATTTTGATAAGAAGGTATATCGTTCCATGATTGGCTCCTTATTGAACCGGTGTGCATCTAGGCTAGATATTATGCTTAGTATTTGCATGTGTGCCTGTTTCCAAGCAACACTCAAGGAATCACACCATAAGGTTGTGAAGCATATTCTTCGATATCTAGCTCACAGACCAACACTTGGATTATGGTATTCCAAGCGATCAAATCTTCATCTCATTGGATATGATGACTCTGACTATGCTGGTGATCGTGTGGACGCAAGTCATCGTCACACACATGCCATTTCCTCGGACTATCCTTAGTTTTATGGTCCTCGAAGAAACAGAATTGTGTGTCACTTTCTACTGCTGAAGCTGAGTATGTTGTTGCTAGTTCGTGTTGTGCTCAACAGTTGTGGATGAATCAAACCCTCAAGGAGTATAAGATCAAAGTGAAGAATGTGCCACTCTACTGTGCCAATGAGAGTGCAATCAAGATTGCTCACAACCCAGTTCAACACTCGAAGGCCAAGCACATCCACATTCGTCATCATTTTCCCCGTGATCATGTACTCAAGGGCGGCATCTTCATCGACCACGTGAAGACCAAAGAGAAATTGGCTGATATCTTCACAAAGCCCTTGGATGAAAAGATATATTGCAAGTTGTGGTGTCACCTAAATATCTTAGAGTTTTCAAATGTTGTGTGAAAGGACACACATCCTAACACTTATGCAAAATTGATGACTTAGATGTGCAACACAGGAAGTAATGTTTTTATTCAATCAACAAATACTAACCCTCTAAGTGTGAAGAAATTAATGAAGAATTTGATTCTCAAAACCCTACGACAATTGTACCAATGTCTGAAATCATCATTCTTATATGATGGGTCACGCCACCAACCAAATTTGAAATTCTTCAAATTGATATTTTTGCAAACTCTTCAACATTATTCAAATTCCTCAAGTTTGCAAATTCCTCAATTTGTTCGGATTCTTAAAAAAATTAACGTGTGTTCTTCATTGTATAAATACATATATTTGAGTTTTCAAAGTCCCCAACAACATTCACTTATTGCTAATTCTTCCAATTGATTTTCTTCTAAGTGAATGTGATCGAACCCGCTCCCCCTCTATGCTAAGCTCAACCCAATCTATTCACAAATTCTTCATATGTGTTCTACTTGAAACCCGTTAAAAGACTTTACTGGATCCTTTTAGTTGTTGAATTTGTGAATGAAACTTTAAAATATCTTATAAAAATTGTGGTGGTTTCAACTCAAAACCGGTCCCACTTCCCATGATTGGATAACCCACGATCCCCCACGATCGCCACCTCTTTGTACAGGGGTGACACATGTCGCATGGATAGGAAGGGTCAGGGGTATATAAGTACAAAATCTTCAGGCCGAACGGTTTTTACCTCCGCTATAAATACCCCTTCACCCCTTCACTGTCTTAGTTACTCCACTCGATCTCACTTCTCCTCCTGCTCGAGCTCAGACCCAGCGTTGCCGCTGCTCTTGGTCGTCGCCGTAGAGGAAGAGCTTAACTGCCTCAACATCCTCCTCGTTCTACTCACGTCTGTCGCGGAAATCTTCACTCTGTTGCCATCGTTGTTGTCTTTTGTCGCCGAGTTAGGGCGGAGGAGATCTGAAGTGACGGACTCCTTCTCTTTCACTTCGTGTTCGTCCTGTTCTTTGATAAGGTTAAATAAAATCTAATTTTACTGCCCTATTTGATCTTTATGATTCCACAAATTCTTCAAAAGGTTTTTTTTTCTCAATAATTAATCTAGTAAACACCGAAATCAACTTCGTTTCCCTTGAACTATTTTACTAAGTCATGATATTCTTCAGAGATTCCTCAGTTGTGTAAATATTTGAATATACACAACTATGGAACCTAAAGCAAGAACATTTAGCGAAATTCTTCAAGACACATATGGTCAATTTCCTCAACTTGATATTTTTAGAAAAAATTCTGATAACGCATATGACCTCTTCAAATTCTTTGCACATATACTCTGTTCACAAGTACAAAATGTCCACTGATGAATCTCTAGGTTCTCGTGAACTTAACTCATTTGCGGCATTCCTTGAAGAAAATTTGCACACTTCCTCGTAAGCATCAAAACTTTAAATTCGTCAAGTGAAGAAAATGGCTGAAGGGAAAGACTCAGAAAGGAGGAAAGAAGGCAGAAGCCAACAATGCTTTTGATATCCATGAGGACATATATGATGAATACTACACTCCCGATGAGGATTTTTTGGCAAGGAGACCACGGAGAAGCGTAAAACACGCATCTAGAAAATTGAGAGGAGATGGGCAGAGGAATGGATGGAGTACAGATATGGTACTCCTAAGTACATGAAGAAGTTTGTTGTAAATCCTCCATGCCCAAGACATCCACTTGTTGAAGGCCAAGTTGCTGGTCCCACCAGCATCTTAAGTGGTGAAGATTTTCCAAGGAGTGGGCCAAGTGTAATGCCCCAAGACTGTAACTTGCCATTTTGGATCCTTCTCTATGTGGGTCCAAATTGTCATTGATATGAGAGTTATATGCATGTGTTATTTCATGTGATGCTTCCCTTGTTTTGTTTTTCATTTGCATGCATGCATTCCATTCATTCCTTGTCTTTCTGTTTGTTGCCTTGTGATCATGTCATGTGGGTGTTACTTGAAGTAGAAAGCTTCTATGTTAGTTTTCTTATAGGATTCAAAACCTTCTTCCTCTCATTTATCTCAAATCCAATATTCACTTGCTTCATTCCTGTTTCAAAAATGCCTATGTTTTAGTTGGTATTGTGGTGAATGTGAGGTTATGAATTTTCTGTTTTGAAACTATATTTTAAAGGTGCAAATATTCACAAACAGATCAAATAAATTCTGTTTTGTAAATATTTAATTGCTCCAAATATTTCTTTTCTATTTTATTTAATTGGGTCATAATTCCCTTATGACTAGGGGTATTTTGTTTTATTTTAACTCCAACAAATTTGCCTTTGCTATATTTCTTTTCTCTGTTGGGTTTAAATTAGAAAGCCCCAGAGGTTTTATTTTTCTTTCTATCTGGCGCCACCTAGTGGGCTTCCTCCCACTAGCAGGCCCAGCTCCCCTCACGCGTGGCCTTTCTCCTATAGACGTCGCTCCCCTCTTCCTCCTTCGTCAGTTCGTCAATGAGATAGCGCGCCAGCAAGCAGACGTCGTCACGGACGTCGAGGCACGCGTCCCTCACCTCCTCCTCCTCCATATAACCCCCTTGGCGTCCGTGCAAGCCTAGGGTTCCTCCCCTTGCGCCGCCACCTCTTTCCCATCTCCTCCTCCCTCTCTGTCGACGGCTTCACGTAAGGGGATCGAGATCCTCCGCCATGGACGCAAGCTGAGGAGGTCCTCGCCGTTGCGCCCATACACCTGCGTCCTCTCCAACCCCTCATCGAGCATGCAGGATCTCCAGGGAACTCATTCCCGCAGCTAGGAGGAGTGGATCGGCACTGCTACCACTACTTCGACGATGACGGCTTCCTCCCCGACGTTCTTCCACGACACGGCTTCTTCCCCTTCGTCGTCTACCTCCTCCCCGACAGACGCGTCTACCTCGTCTAGTGGGTGAGCCCGAGCTTCTTTCCCTTCCCCGTAGCCAGATCTTGCGCCTAGGAGCCTGTAGCGTGTCGTGCGCTTCTCCGTGTCGCCCGCGCTGCCGTGCATCGTCGAGCCATTGATGTAGGCCCTCCCGAGTAGGATTAGTTAGGGAAATGGAACCCTGGGAACCCCTATTCCCTTCCATCGACAAGACATAGTTTAATTTAGCGTGTAACGTCGGCGAGGTCCTTCCCCTGTTCCGGCCAACGTCGGGCAGAGGATAGGCAAGAGGGGGTTGCTCAAGAGAGTTCACTCCCCTTCTCTGTTAAGATCCGATGTAGTAGCACAATGGTAGGGGCGTTTTGGTGCAGTGGCAGGTCGGGGGTTCGAATCCCCTCGGCGCATCCTTTTGGATTTGTGGATTTATTTGGCACAGTAGCTGCAGGGACTGCTTAACCTGTTTTACCTCCCTGTTCTATCGAGCAAATGGACAGTAGGAGAGTTGTGTGCTCCTGTGTTGTTGACTAGGGGGTCTAGGGTTTGAATCCCCCCATTCCCTTTTATTTTTTCTTTGCTATTTCTTGTTGTTTTCATTTGTTTTGCGGTGTAGTGCTGCAGTGTGCTAGATCACCATGTGTGGTATTTTTTTCGCTCACAAACAACTTGTTGTCTCTAGCATATTTTCTACCATGATAGATTTGCATGTGTAGGCTTTGGTGCATATGTGCATGTGTGAACTAGCTTATACATGATGTGTGTGTGTTAGTGTGTGTGTGTGTATGCACTAGGTTGTATCTGTAGATGCATGTCACCATAGAGATGTGGTGTGTTCCTCATGTGATATGTTGAGCTCATGCCCTAGTGTGGGCAAGAGAATGTGATGTGTGTGTGTGTGGGTCCCCCCCCCCACATACCTGTGAGAGTTGTAGGTGATCTTGTGATCTTGTGTGTGTGTGTGCTTGTGAGTGTGTGTCACACACATGCCCAAGGCATGATGTGCCTAGTTAGCACTTGTGGCTACTTGTATGTGTAGGAGTAGGTAGCATGATGTGAGTGAAGTGTGTGTGTGATTCCAATTAGCATGTGTAGGTGCTTGTTTATGTTGTGCTTGATGTAAGTGTGTGTGTGGTGGTGTGCTAAGGCACATGAACATGAGGTCTAACCCTCATGTGCACCATTGTAGTGTTGATAGTGTGCAAGTGGAGGTGTAGGTGTTAATCTAGTGTACAGCACATGTGATGATGCGCTATTCACACCTTGTGATTCCATGTTTATTTCCTTATTAGCTTTGTGCCCAATTGTTCTATGCAAGTGCCTATGTATTATATATGTTTTTGGGGTAGAATCATCCCAGGAATCCAATGGTGGGTTCAGATTCCACTTTGGAACACTTTCTGGGAATGTCATATTTCTGTTTTGTTCAATGTTTAGAGCTTGGTTCCATGCGATGTGATGAGGCCAAGAGGTTGATTCCTTGTTGTGGCAGTACAGGGTGAACCCCTCTATGGCATGTTGGTTTTGTTTCATGCTTAGGAGTTCATGTGTGCAAGTTGTGCCTAGTCCCTGAAAACTGATATTTTTGGCCAAGTTAGCAGCTGTAGAACTTTTTGTGTGAAACTCCTTTGTGTGATGTTTTTGCTCATGCTTGTAGATCTTTTGAATAGCTTTTGCCACATATCTTATTTGGCACATTTTGGTGTCTGTAGGTGCTTTGCATGTAGCCCTCTAACTGCTATGATGCTGTTTATGGCAGATTGTATAGTTTTGATGTTTTGATGCTTGTGAGTGCATAGTTGATGGTGTGCTGATATTACTTGCACCGCCCCATCCATACTTGGTTGTTTTGCGATTTGGCAACCTGGGAAACCAGAAGTATGCCATTGGAGTGAATTGTGATGGATTTGATACGTAGGACTCCATTTCTTATTTCGTTGTTTCCGGATGATCCGTAGCTCCGTTCGTAACGTTCTTTATATGTTTTTCCATCGTTTTCGCGTGACGCATCTGTTCATGAAATCCTCATGCATGTAAAGATAGCTTAGAGTGCAGTTCTGTCCAGAAGTTTGTAGTTTCTTCTCATGCATGTGCAAGTGACTAGAATAGAGATGCATGTTCATTTTTCATCTCATGCATCATGTGCTTGTTGCATCTTGTTGTTCTGTTGTTCATTGGATGCTATTTTTTATGTTGGGTAGCACCGGGATCGAAGAACGAGTACGTAGATCCGGGAGAGTACGTGCAGGACGAACAAGAGCAGTTCCAAGCTGAGGACATCACAGGCAAGATGATATGACCTTGATTCCATCTCTAGACTTGTTATGCTAGATTCACGTTTCCTTTGTCATATGCTCGCTGCCTACTAATGAAATAATTGCCTCCTGATATTGCCACGAAACCCAAACACTTATCCCTTCCTAGCAAATCTTGAATGGCTAAGTAGGCTTTGCTCAGCTCCTAATGTTAGCGTTGCTAGTTCCAGGTGCTTTGTCTCATCTGATAACATGAGCTTGATATCATTATATTAATTATGTTATTTTAATTAATGCACCTATATACTTGGTAGATAACGGAAGGCCTAGCCTCATGTCGGGTGTTTTGTTCTGTTATTGCCGCCATAGTTACCGGTTACCGGTGTTTGATTCCATACTGATCGCTCCTAACACGTTCGGGGTTGTTATGGGGACCCCCTTGATAAATCGTGTAGTGTTAAGACTTGTCCAGCAGGACCCATCATTGGTGTTAATTTGCTAATCACTTAATACTATTCTTCATAGGGAATAGCTACCCCGAGGAATTTATCAACAACCCGGGCCAGTGCTCCTCATGGGTGTTGGTCCAAAATGGACAGACTGCGGGGCCACCACAGGGAAACTTGAGGTTTGGTTCTTGTAGGCTTTTCCATCTGTCGTGTCCTGAGACTGAGATATGCGGCTCTTATCGGGGTCATCGACACGACGGGAGGTCCTGCTAGAGTTGTCTTACCTTAGCGATATATCTTGCGTATAGGAATCCCGGTGAAGCTTTGCTTCTCCCCAGAATTGAGGTTCTCCTCTAAGGAATCCGATGAGATCACGAGATTCGTGATAGAGGATTACTTTGCGGCCCATGACCGTTTCTGATGGACTAGTTGGAGCACCCGTGCAGGGTTTAATCTTTCAGAAAGCCATGCCCGCGGTTATGTGGCAAATTGAAATATTTGTTAACACCCGGTTCTAGATAAATTAAACTAATCTAATAAAATTGCCAACTGTGTGCGTAATCGTGACTGTCCCCTTCGGAGACCTCTCTTTGATCGGGAACATGGTGGGGTTATGCTTGGCGTAAGTAGGTGTTCTGGATCACTTCTTGATCAGCTAATCGTCGACCGCTAGAATAGACCACCTTCAATACTTGTTCTACGTAAGTTAGCCACCATAAATGCTTAGGATGCTCCAACCTAAACACTGAACCTTCCTTACCTAATAGCTTGACTAGTTCTAGCACCGAGGTCATAGATTGCTGAGTCCCTGTGGCTCACAGATTATTTCAGCACCCCAACAGGTACAGGTACGCCCAACACAGGTGATCCCGATGGCACGCAACTGGCGTGGCATTATGATGAGGAGACCGACCGCTTGTACGTGAACTATCCAGGAGACTAAGGCATGGTCGTGATCGTGGGCAAGCATGCAGGGTAGCATAGCCATTTCTCATGTTATGTAGTCTGTAGCGGAACTACCTTGTTTGAATAAATGCGTGATGTAAACTCTGATATTATTTATGAGATGGCAGATGGACCCCTATTTGTCATTCTATTATTATGTATGTGCTAAATTATCGTGCTTGCGAAATGCTTAGATGCACTTCTTTCCTTTTTGGGGCCTCGTTACCTAAATCGGAAAGGACCGCATCTTAGTCGTCACAAGTTGGTAATCAGAGCCTTACGACCATAGTAGCCTTTGTGTGATCGTACTTCGTCGAGTCGAGTCTAGTAAAATGTTTTGAGTCTTAGTTATATCGGAGAGTAGGATTCTTTTTTCTCCTCTTACATGCTCTGGTGAGGTTCCCGACTTAGGAAATCTTAATTCTACTCCTCTTCTCGCTCAAAAAAAATTTAGGATCACGCGGGTATTTTTGAAATCTATATGATATCGATGTGACAGAGTTCTGTCTTGGTGCCTCATGTCTGCCTTGATTTCTTCTGGGGAGTTCAGCTCCAGGGGATTCTTGTGCACATCGCCATCATTCGGATTTCTGAGTATCTAAGAACGAAGGATGTTCGTAGTTTCTTCAATACTAGTAGTGGCGAGATAACCCCGATGTCCCCAGTACTAGTGCAGATTGTTCGGGAGTACTGCCATACTTTGTATCGTTGTGATCACGAGGGTCTGTTGTAGATGAAGGTCCGGGATTCTGGTTATGTATTGACGGATGTGATACAGTGGACGGGTTAGTATAGGAGTTGTGTGAATATTACTCCTTGTATCTGTGTACTAGATTGCATGACCAGATATTTCGGGAATTCATAGGTGGGATATCAAGTAGTGACTTATAGGACAATCTTCCTACAGATGCATGATGTGAGGTTGGGATTCGATATTCAGTGGGTATGTTTGTTCACGATCGTATTACAACGGTTCTCATTGTGTCTTAAAGAGTCCTTGTAGCTCGCTACGACTCGGGGATACTTCGTAAGTCGTGCGCACTACCTTGCACAGGATGGCTACTGTAAATTCGAGCCCGTGCGATCTTATCCACGAAGATACCGGATGTAATCTTGATCAGATGTTTGTTCCGACCAGTTCTAGCTCATACTTGTTTGCAAGTGGTCTTAATCAGAATTTTGTGGACCGTCACTTTGAGGAAGAATTCTTACTATTTTGTTCGAGTGCAATTGCTATATTTGTGTTAAGATATTCCTGCCTTTTTGATTCAGCTATACCGTCAATTTATTATGTGGGCTAATGTGTTGTCCGTCTTCGGGATGGCTCCACCAACTCGTCAGAATCCAGGTCGTGAGGATGTGCCGCCACCACCTCCTCCTCCTGAGAATCCGCCTTTGTCATCGCCTCCTCCTGCAGAGGCTTGGCAAGCTGTGATGGCTGCTACAAATGCAAACACTCAGATGTTGATACAGTTGTTGCAAGAGAGGACTAATCAGCAGCAAGGCAATTTCCAGCATGGTGGCAATCAGTTTGCTAATTTGAGTCAGTTCCTGTCAAATCAGCCGAAGACGTTCACTTCCTGTGACCAGCCATTTGATGCTGCGGATTGGATCCGCGACATGAACAAGCACTTTGAATGCAGCAATGTTCATCCTAAGGATTTCATTAAGTTTGCTACATTCCAGCTGAAGGGGCAAGCATCTATCAGGTGGCAACAGTTGAAGGATTCCAGGGGTGCTAGAGTGATCACTTGGAATGAGTTCTGCCGTGACTTCAGATCCCACTACATCCCGTCCAACTTCGTGGAGGAAATGTGTGAGAAGTTCACGCACTTGAAGCAAGGTGGTAACTCCGTGTACAAGTACAACGTCGAGTTCCATGAGCTAGCCCGATACGCCTTGCAGGATATCCCTGATCAGAAGAGCAAGATTTATCAGTTCAGAGGTGGCTTGAAAGAAGATTTGCAGTTAGCTCTCGCTTTGCACGATCCTGAGGAGTTCGATAAGTTCTACAGCTTAGGTCTCAGGGCTGAGGCAGCTTTGCTTAGGGTGGAGAATTCTAAGAAGCGCTTCAGAGATTCCAGCTCATCTTCTACTCAGGTGGTTCAGAAGCAGCAGAAGTTTTGGGTGTCTCCTCCTCCTCCTCGGCACACGCAGCAGTTCAAGCATTCTGGTGGCCATGGTTCTTCCCACCCACCCAACCCAGCTTTTCAGCAGAGATTCGAGCAGCAGAAGCAAGGGCCTCCTCAGACACAGTACCGTCAGCCAGCAGAAGTTACTTGTCACAAGTGTGGGCAGAAGGGTCACTATGCCAACAAGTGCACTTCTCAGCTCCGTCTTCCGCTCCTCCTCCAGGCAAAACTCCAAGCAATGCTCTCATGAAGTTCAAACCCAGGTCTGCTCGAGTCAACATGGTGAATGCGGCTGAGGCAGAAAACTCGTCAGATGTGATCATGGGTAACATCCTCGTCAATGATATTCCTGCTAAAGTGTTGTTTGATTCTGGTGCTTCGCATTGCTTCATGTCATATCCATTTGCATCCAAGCATAATCTGCATCAGGAGCAGTTGTCTAAGCCGTTGGCAGTCATTTCTCCTGCGAAGCATTTGAGTTCTAGTTTGTTCGTTCCAGGTGTTTCTGTCAAGATGGGTAGTTATTCTTTTCTGGCGTCTTCTATTGTCTTGGGCAATTCCAACATCGATTTGATCCTTGGTATGGACCGGTTGGCCATGAACAAGGCATCGATTGATTGTGAAGCTAAAGAAGTGAAGCTTACTCACTCTTTGGAGGACGTGATTATATTCGTGGCGCGCGGTGACACAATCCGTCTGTTCTCTTTGAATGAAAAGGGTGAGATTAATCCTATTTCGCAAGTCCCAGTGGTCTGCGAATATGAAGATCTTTTTCCAGAAGAGCTGCCAGGAATGCCTCTGCACCGAGAAGTTGAATTTGTTATTGAGCTTGAACCAGGTACTGAGCCTGTGTGAAAACAGCTATACAAATTGTGTCCAGAAGAGTTGAAGGAACTTAAGAGGCAACTCGATGAGCAGGAGCGTTTGGGTCTGATCAGACCGAGCTTGTCTCCGTGGGGTTGTGGAGTTCTGTTTGTCAAGAAGAAGGATCGCATAGACCGGTTGTGTGTCGATTGCCTTCCATTGAACAAGAAGACAATCAGAAACAAGTATCCACTTCCGAACATAAATGAGTTGTTTGAACAGTTGAAGGGAGCTAAGATCTTCTCCAAGCTCGATCGCAGAATGGGCTATCATCAAATTCGCATTCGCGAAGAGGATATTCTGAAGATTGCTTTCAGGCTAGTTTTGGCTCGTATGAGTATACGGTCATGTCTTTTGGTCTGGCTAATGCTCCTTCAACATTTTGTCGATTGATGAACTACATATTCTCTCCGTTCAAGAATGAGTTCGTCTTGCTTTATCTCAACGATATTCTGGTCTTTTAAGAAACCGAGGAAGAACATGATGAACATCTCAGATTGGTGCTTGATAAGCTGAGAGAGTACAAATTATATGCCAAGTTTTCCAAGTGTGAGTTCTGGTTAAAAGAAGTCGTCTATCATGGGCACATCATCTCTGTCGAGGGCATCAAAGTTGATCTGTCGAAGGTGCACGCCCTTGTTGAGTGGGAGCCTCCGCAGAATGTGAAGCAGCTTCGAAGCTTTCTCGGGCTTGCAAGCTATTGTAGAAGGTTCGTTGACAACTTCTCCAAGATTGCTAAGCCTCTCTCAAATCTTCTTCAGAAGGGTGTGAAGTATGCTTGGTCTCTAGAGTATCAGTTGGCCTTCGACACACTCAAAGAGAAGCTCACGTCTACTCCAGTCTTGGTTCCTCTGGATGATTCCAAACCTTACCAAGTGTTCTGCGACGCCTCTCTTCAAGGTCTTGGTGCAGTTCTGGTGCAAGAGAAGAAAGTGGTTGCTTATACCTCCAGGCAGTTGAAGCCAGTGGAGAAGAATTATCATGTGCATGATCTTGAGCTAGCAGCGGTGGTGCATGCTCTGATGACTTGGAGACACCTCTTGTTGGAACGAAAGGTTGAAGTGTTCACCGATCAGAAGAGTCTCAAGTACATCTTCACCCAGCCTAACCTGAATCTCCGGCAAACTCGTTGGGTGGAAATGCTTCAAGATTTTAATCCGAGCATTAAGTACACGCCAGGAAAAGCTAATGTCGTGGCAGATGCTTTGAGCAGGAAGGCTTACTGCAACAGTCTCATTCTGAAGCCTCTCCAGCCTAACCTTTGTGAATCTTTCAGAAAGCTCAACCTTCAGTTAGTACCTCAGGGATTTCTTGCAAATCTTCAGATCTCTCCTACCTTGGAAGATCAGGCCCGAGCAGCACAACTTCTTGATGCGATGGTGAAGAAAGTCAAGATTGGCATGGAAAAGGGACTTCCCAAATATAAGTTATTCAGTGTGGATGCCAGGGACACGTTGTTCTTTGAGGATCATCTTGTCGTTCCGAAAGGTGATCTCAGAAAGGTAATCATGGAAGAAGCTCATAACTCTCTGCTATCTATACACCCTGGAAGCTCTAAGATGTATCAAGACTTGAAACACACCTTCTGGTGGACTCGCATGAAGCGTGAGATTGCTCAGTTCGTAAATGCATGTGATGTATGTCGAAGGGTGAAAGCAGAGCATTAACGTCTAGCAGGTCTTTTGCATCCATTGCCCATTCCTGAGTGGAAGTTCGACCATATTGAGATGGATTTCGTCATCGGGTTTCCGAAGTCCAAGAAGGGTAATGATGACATCTTCGTCGTCATCGACAAGTTGAGTAAAGTGGCTCATTTTCTTCCAGTCAAGGAATCCATCTCCGCAGCTCACCTTGCAGAGTTGTACACTTCCAGGATAGTGTCTTTGCACGTTGTGCCTATGATGATTTCTTTGGATCGCAGAAGTATCTTCACTTCCAAGTTCTGGGACTCTTTTCAGTCTGCGATGGGCACGAAGATATGCTTCAGCACAGCTTTTCATCCTCACACTAGTGGTCAAGTGGAGCGAGTCAATCAGGTCCTTGAGGATGTGCTGAGAGCCTGTGTTATCTCTTTTGGCATGAAGTGGGAAGACTGCCTGCCTTTCGCTGAGTTCTCGTATAACAACAGTTATCAAGCTAGTTCAGGCAAGGCTCCGTTTGAAATTCTCTATGGCAGGAAGTGTCGTACCCCGCTCAACTGGTCCGAGACCGGTGAGCGTCAGATTCTTGGGAATGACTTGATAGAAGAAGTTGAAGAGATGTGTCGGGTCATTCGGGATAATCTCACAGTAGCTCAGTCCCGTCAGAAGAGCGATTATGATAACAAGCATCGTGACATGTCTTATGAGCTCGATGACTTCGTCTATCTCAAGGTGCCGCCTATGAAGGGTACGCAGCGCTTTAGCATCAAAGGCAAGGTTGCGACTCGTTTTGTTGGTCCTTTCAGAGTTGTTGGCAAGAGAGGCGACCTTCCGTACCAGCTCGAGCTCCTGTCAAACTTTGCAAATGTGCATAACGTGTTCCATGTCTGTCAGCTCCGGAGGTGCTTCAAGACTCCCGAGCGCACTGTTCATCTTCAAGACATCCACCTTCAACCGACCTATCCTATCGTGAGCATCCAGTTTCAGTTCTCGAGGCGACTGAGCGCAAGACCCGCAACAAGACTGTGAAATTTCTCTTGGTGCAGTGGTCACACCATTCTGATAAAGAGGCTACTTGGGAACGCGAGGATCACCTCTGTTCTGAATTCCCAGAGTTCTTTCGGTCTTAGATCTCGGGGCGAGATCTTTTTGTAGTGTGGGAGAGTTTGTAATTCCCCAAGAGTGTAACTTGCCATTTTGGAACCTTCTCTATGTGGGTCCAACTTGTCATTTATATGAGAGTTATATGCATGTGTTATTTCATGTGATGCTTCCCTTGTTTTGTTTTTCCTTTGCATGCATGCATTCCGTTCATTCCTTGTCTTTGTGTTTGTTGCCTTGTGATCATGTGATGTGGGTGTTGCTTGAAGTAGAAAGCTTCTATGTTAGTTTTCTTCTAGGATTCAAAACCTTCTTCCTCTCATTTATCTCAAATCCAATATTCACTTGCTCCATTCCTGTTTCAAAAATGCCTATGTTTTAGTTTGTATTGTGGTGAATGTGAGGTTATGAATTTGCTGTTTTGAAACTATATTTTAAAGGTGCAAATATTCACAAACAAATCAAATAAATTCTATTTTGTAAGTATTGAATTGCTCGAAATATTTCTTTTCTATTTTATTTAAATGGGTCATAATTCCCTTATGACCAGGGGTATTTTGTTTTATTTTTAACTCCAACAAATTTGCCTTTGCTTTATTTCTTTTCTCTGTTGGATTTAAATTAGAAAGCCCCATAGGTTTTATTTTTCTTTCTATCTGGCTCCACCTAGTGGGCTTCCTCCCACTACAGGCCCAGCTCCCCTCGCGCGTGGCCTTTCTCCTGTAGACGTCGTTTCCCTCTTCCTCCTCTGTCAGTTCGTCAGTGAGATAGCGCACTAGCAAGAAAACGCCATCATGGACGTCGAGGCGCGTGTCCCTCGCCTCCTCCTCCGCCATATAACCCCCCTTGGCCTCCGTGCAAGCCTAGGGTTCCTCCCCTTGCGCCGCCAGCACTTTCCCATCTCCTCCTCCCTCTTTGTCGATGGCTTTAGGTAAGGGGACCGAGCTCCTCCGCCATGGCCGCAAGCTGAGGATGTCCTTGCCGTCTCGCCCGTACACCTGCGTCCTCTCCAACCCCTCGACGAGCACGCGGGATCTCCAGGGAACTCATTCCTGCAGCTAGGAGGAGTGGATCGGCACTGCTACCACTACTTCGACGACGGTGGCTTCCTCCCCGATGTTCTTCCCCGATGCGGCTTCTTCCCCTTCGTCCTCTACCTCCTCCCGGGCAGACGCGTCTACCTCGTCTAGTGGGTGAGTCCGAACTTCTTTCCCTTCCCCATAGCCAGATCTTGCGCCTAGGAGCCCGTAGCGTGCCGTGCGCTTCTCCCTGTCGCCAGCGCCGCCGTGCATCATCCAGCCGTTGCTGTAGGCCCTCCCGAGTAGGATTAGTTAGGGAAATGGAACCCTGGGAACCCCTATTCCCTTCCATCGACAAGCCATAGTTTAATTTAGCGTGTAACGCCGACGAGATCCTTCCCCTGTTCCGGTCATCGTCGGGCAGAGGATAGGCAAGAGGGGGTTGCTCAAGAGAGTTCACTCCCCTTCTCTGTTAAGATCCGAAGCAGTAGCAGAGTGCTAGGGGCGTTTTGGTGCAGTGGCAGGTTGGGGGTTCGAATCCCCTCAACGCACCCTTTTGGTTTTGTGGATTTATTTGGCACAGTAGCTGCACGGACTGCTTAACCTATTTTACCTCCCTATTCTGTCGAGCAAATGGACAGTAGCAGAGTGGTGTGCTCCTGTGTTGTTGACCAGGGGGTCTAGGGTTTGAATCCCCCATTCCCTTTTCTTTTTTCTTTACTATTTCTTGTTGTTTTCATTTGTTTTGTTGTGTAGTGTTGTAGTGTGCTAGATCACCATGTGTGGTATTTATTTTAGCTCACAAACAGCTTGTTGTCTCTAGTATATTTGCTACCATGATAGATTTGCATGTGTAGGCTTTGGTGCATATGTGCATGTGTGAACTAGCTTATACATGATGTGTGTGTGTGTTAGTGTGTGTGTGTGTGTATGCACTAGGTTGTAGGTGTAGATGCATGTCACCATAGAGATGTGGTATGTTCCTCATGTGATATGTTGAGCTCATGCTCTAGTGTTGGCAAGAGAGTGTGATGTGTGGGTGTGGGTGCCCCCCCCCACATACCTGTGAGATTTGTAGGTGATCTTGTGATCTTGTGTGTGTGTGCATGTGAGTGTGTGTCACACACATGCCCAAGGCATGATGTGCCTAGTTAGCACTTGTGGCTACTTGTATGTGTAGGAGTAGGTAGCATGATGTGAGTGAAGTGTGTGTGTGATTCCAGTTAGCATGTGTAGGTGCTTGTTTATGTTGTGCTTGATGTAAGTGTGTGTGTGGTGGTGTGCTAAGGCACATGAACATGAGGTCTAACCCACATGTGCACCATTGTAGTGTTGATAGTGTGCAAGTGGAGGTGTAGGTGTTAATCTAGTGTGTAGCACATGTGATGATGCACTATTCACACCTTGTGATTCCATGTTTATTTCCTTCTTAGCTTTGTGCCCAATTGTTATATGAAAGTGCCTATGTATTATATATGTTTTTGGGGTAGAATCGTCCCAGGAATCCAATGGTGGGCATAGATTCCACTTTGGAACACTAAGTCTGAGAATCTGCTGATATTTTCTTCCCTTGTAGTTGTTCTTGTAGAAGTTTATTTGTTGGGAATCAACCCTCGCTATCAACTGGAAAGTTGTAAATTTTTATTTGTCTAGCTCTCTGTCAATTTTCATTCCATTTGGATTCTTGTAGCTATTGTTTTGGGTTTTGTCAAAATGCTTCAGAGCATAAACAGCTAGTGAGAATCTGGAATTTTCACAGTCCCTGAAAACTTATATTTTTGGCCAAGTTAGCAGCTGCAGAACTTTCTGTGTGAAACTCCTTTGTGTGATCGTTTTGCTCATGCTTGTAGAGATTTTGAATAGATTCTGCCACATATATTATTTGGCACATTTGGGTGGTTGTAGGTGCTTTCCATGTAGCCCTCTAACTGCTATGATGCTGTTTATGGCAGATTGTATAGTTTTGATGTTTTGATGCTTGTGATTGCATAGTTGATGGTGTGCTAATATTCCTTGCACCACCCCAACCATACTTGGTTGTTTTGTGATTTGGCAACCTGGGAAAACTAGAAGTATGCCATTGGAGTGAGTTGTGATGGATTTGATACGTAGGACTCCATTTCTTGTTTTGTTGGTTCCGGATGATCCGTAGCTCCGTTCGTAACGTTCTTTATATGTTTTTGCATCGTTTTCGCATGAAGCATCTATTCATGACATCCTCAAGCATGTCAAGGTAACTTAGAGTGCAGTTCTGTCCAGAAGTTTGTAGTTTCTTCTCATGCATGTGCAAGTGACTAGAATAAAGATGCATGTTCATTTTTCATCTTATGCATCATGTGCTTGTTGCATCTTGTTGTGCTGTTGTTCATTGGATGCTATTTTTTATGTTGGGTAGCATCGGGATCGGAGAACGAGTATGTGGATCCGGGAGAGTACGTGCAGGACGAACAAGAGCAGTTCCAAGCTGAGGACATCACAGGCAAGATGATATGACCTTGATTCCATCTCTAGACTTGTTATGCTAGATTCATGTTTCCTTCGTCATATGCTCGCTGCCTACCACTGAAATAATTGCCTCCTAATATTGCCATGAAACCCAAACACTTATCCCTTCCTAGCAAATCTTGAATGGCTAAGTAGGCTTTGCTCACCTTCTAATGTTAGCGTTGCTAGTTGCAGGTGCTTTGTCTCATGTGATAACATGAGCTTGATATCATTATATTAATTCTGTTATTTTAATTACTGCACCTATATACTTGGTAGATAATGGAAGGCCTAGCCTCATGTCGGGTGTTTTGTTCCGTTATTGCCGCCATAGTTACCGGTTACCGGTGTTTGATTCCATACTGATCGCTCCTAACACGTTCGGGGTTGTTATGGGAACGCCCTTGATAAATCGTGTAGTGTTAAGACTTGTCCGGCAGGACCCAACATTGCTGTTAATTTGCTAATCACTTAATATTATTCTGCATAGGGAATAGCTTCCCCAGGAATTAATTAACAACCCGGGCCAGTGCTCCTCATGAGTGTTGGTCCAAAATGGACAGACTGCGGGGCCACCACAGGGAAACTTGAAGTTTGGTTCTTGTAGGCTTTTCCATCCGTCGTGTCCTGAGACTGAGATACGCGGCTCTTCTCAGGGTCGTCGACACGACGGGAGGTCCTGCTAGAGTTGTCTTACCTTAGCTATATATCTTGCGTATAGGAATCGCGGTGAAGCTTTGGTTCTCCCAGAGTTGAGGTTTTCCTCTAAGGAATCCGACGATATCACGAGATTCGTGATATAGGATTACTTTGCGGCCCGTGACCGTTAGTGATGGACTAGTTGGAGCACCCCTGCAGGGTTTAATATTTTGGAAAGCCCTGCCCACGGTTATGTGCCAACTTGGAATATTTGTTAACATCCGGTTCTAGATAACTTAAACTAATCTAATAAAATTGCCAACTGTGTGCGTAATCGTGATTGTCCCCTTCGGAGACCTCTCTTCGATCGGGAACACGGTGGGGTTATGATTGGCGTAAGTAGGTGTTCAGGATAACTTCTTGATCAGTTAATCGTCGACCGCTATAATAGGCCACCTTCAATACTTGTTCTACGTAAGTTAGCCACCATAAATGCTAAGGATGCTGCAACCTAAACACTGAACCTTCCTTACCTAATAGCTTGACTAGTTCTAGCACCGAGGTCATAGATTGCTGAGTCCCCGTGGCTCACAGATTATTTCAACACCCCAACAGGTACAGGTACGCCCGACACAGGTGATCCCGACGGCACGCAGCTGGCGTGGCAGTATGTTGAGGAGACCGACCGCTTGTATGTGAACTATCCAGAAGACTGAGGCATGGTCGTGATCGTGGGCAAGCATGCAGGGTAGCATAGCCATTTCTCATGTTATGTAGTCCGTAGTGGAACTACCTTGTTTGAATAAATGCGTGATGTAAACTCTGTTATTATTTATGAGATGGCAGATGGACCCCTATTAGTCATTCTATTATTATGTATGTGTTGTTATCGTGCTTGTGAAACGCTTAGATGCGCTTATTTCCTTTTTGGGGCCTCATTCCCTAAATCGGAAAGGACCGCATCTTAGTCGTCACACCAAGCGCCAAGCCAAGTTGTAGAATATTTATGCAGAGGCAGTGAGGAAATTAAATCTTGAAAATACTGCTCTTGCTGCCACCTCATGTGTTGCCGAAGCATCTGCCAGTGCATCAGCTCCAAAGTGAGCTGTGGTGAAGAAATCTGCTTTGAAGACAATGTCTTCAAGTGCAAATCCATCACAACCAATTCCTCAACCACCTCCAATTGTGGCTGCCATTTCCTTAGCAACTGCCAAAAAGTCCTCAACACCACTGAACATGGCTACGTGTCAGCGAACTATGGGATTCACACTTCCCTTTGGGACATCTGCATCTGGCTCCGCACTGATCTCTTCGAGTTCTACAACTATGAAGAAAAAGGTGATTGTTGGACGAGGAAAAATACCAAGTTCTTACAAGGTGGTTTTCAATGTCCCCTCGGGATCTCCGGATGATGAAGCTGATGATGAAAAACTCGTAGAAATCATTAGAAGCAAACATGATAGAGTGGCTCAGGCCAAGGGCACAAACATTTCTTTTATGTTGAACCCCGTAGATGTGTTGGACTTTATTGATGTGTGGCGCCACGATCCTCAAACAACAATTGACGATCTGAAACTCCCACCTGGTCCAAGCCATGTGCCGATGGCGTTCATCGCCGAATAAAATTGGAAGTTTGAAAAGGCCAAAAGGGATAGAAAGGAGCAGACTAAGAAGGAATGACTTTTGAAGAATAGCATTCTCTCTCTGACTCGTGAACAACTCATTTTGCACAAACTAAGATCAAAAACCTCAGTGAAGAATACAGTCGATACCATACTGACTCAAAAGGCGCCAAGGTCAGGTTCGTCAATTTGGTGACCAAGGCCATCACTGACCACAACACTAGGGTAGCAACTCCATCGCAACCATCAACTGCTCATGCTACTCTTCTGCTCATCCTGAAGAAACTGCTGAGCCCGCTGAAGAAGTTCCATTGGCTGCAGAAATTACCAGCACTACTGAAGAAGATGCAGCGACTGAAGAAACTGTCAGGGCAACCTCTAGTGTTGCTCCTGAGGAAAATGCCAAGCTAGCTGAAGAAAATGTTGCGCCAGAGGAAAATGATCTTATCAGGATGACTGCATTAGTCATGCCTTAAGAACCTGCATCAACTCCACCTTCTGCTCCATCTGCAAAATCTTCAAGGGTGAAGAGAGTGATACTTACTTCTGCATCAGAAGTGAAGAAACCAAAAGTTGCATAAAAAGAAGCCGCACAAAACCAAAAAGCATCAACCACCGTTGAATCCTCATAAGCCAAATGATTGAGGATTTTTCCAAGTTCCTCCATTGAGCCCATTGATGCAACTCCCATCACCCCGGTACCCTCTTATGAAATGGTACTGTTTGGTGAAGAATATGTCATTCCTAAAGAGGATGAAGAAAATTGGTCTGATGCTTCCTCAGAGCCGGTTCATGAAGAAATTGAGGTGGATGTGAACACTTCACCCCCTCAGATATCATCACCCCAGCCTTAGTTGACTGCTAAAGAGGCTAGTGTTGAAGAAATTGAAGAAGAGGTGGACACTCGCTGCACCACCCCAGTGATAACTGATGAATATTGGGAAACTGCACAACCAAATTCGCCACTGGCCACCCCACTCCAACAAATTCCTCAGTGGCCTGCTCAAACTGAAGAAATTAATATAGAGTCTGATGGATGTCCTACTCCGATGCAGTCTATTCCGAAGAAAATACCAACTACATCAGATGAAGAATATGTTGACCAAACTACTCGGACAATAGAAAGAATGGCTGAATATATTGCTACACATATTACTTAGTGTGAAGAACTAGTGACTGAAGAAACAACACCTCAAGTTCGCGTGCCAACAATTGAGGAACATGAGGTTCATATCATCAACACTAAGACTACTATTAATGATCCCATAGTTCGAAATCCTTAGACAGGAGTTATTGTGACACAAGCTCCTCAAACAGCTATTGCGCCAAGAGGACTTGTTGGGAGATACAAGCCAAATCTTCAGCCCAAGCCTATTCTGCCATTCAAAGGCACAAAGCAACGCAAATTCCTGAAGGAGAATTTCTATGATGAGCATCCTTTCTTCACGGGTGAAAATACCTATGACTATCTGAGGATAATGTGCAAGAGGTTCTGGACATCAACCCAGATCAACTTTTACGGTGTTGTGGCCTTTGACAAGAACAAAATCTTTCAGCACCATCAAATTCCTCATGCAGATATGGAGTTCACTCCATGCTTCTCCCAAGTACTCAATGTTCTTCATGAAGCTGGACTCCTGCAATTTTGTGTTGATATCCATGATTGGAATGAAGAACTAATTCTTCAATTCTATGCGACTCGGCACATTTCTGGTGAAGCTCGGGATATCAACACCTGGATACTTGACTGGATGATCGAAGACACACACTATACTGCTCCAGCAACTGATTTGCTTCGTGTGGTCCCAGTTGGTATTACCTCAGAAGGGGCAAGATGTATCTATTATGAATGTGAACTATCAAATCATCTCATGCATGTGCTAATGAAGACTTTGGCACCTGGCCGGGATCCCAGAACCACCTTCCTAGTGAAGGACTTTCTCTATGTGCCAAGAAAGGTCTATCATATTTTGACCAAAACCCTCAGTCCTATCAAAGGGCATAATTCTGAAGAAGAAGATGTGGTTGGAATCATGAAGAATCTACTCTTCGGTATTATTCATGGGATTCCCATCAACCTTCACGATTTCTTCATGAGGACTTTGGACAACATTTGTTTGTCACTGTTTGAACCGTATCCATATGCTCCTAGATCATGAAGTTCATGAGAGCAAGATCCTCAATCCCTTATCAAGCGAATTTTCAAAATCATTTGAGTTTCCTACCCCTACACGAAGTCATCAAGAAGACTTTCTCCTCAATGGAAGGTATGGACAACACTTCCATTGACGAAGGATCACGCCCGTGGATGGACAATTTTGTCAAGCTGCTTCTTACTCCACCAATGATGACACAACATCACAAGATTATGCAGCAAAAGCCACAGCTGAAATTCCTCGGGAAACTGCCCCACGGGTGATGACCGATCGAGAGCTTCTTCTAAGTCTTCATCAGAAGGTCGATCACAACCACAAGTGGGTGAAATGTCAGTTTAGTACAATTCTTCATGACATGAATGTCACGCATAACTCTGTGAGGAATAATCACTATTATCTGCATGCAATCTTTGATCGCACATGGGCCATTTTGTCTCACCTCAAGACTCGTGAAGAACTTGCAGAGATGGAATTTCAACAGGACTTCGACTAGTCTTATCTGCCAAAGAAGAAATTCAAGAAAGTTCAAGTTCATCAGCTGGTCGCCAGCTTATTTTATTCATCGTGCTCGAGAGATGAACGTGAGGACCTTGATGACACTGCTGCAGGCCCGAAAATGCTGGCACTCCTCCACCACCATCAATATGATATTCTTGAGGAGAGTTAGTCCCCAATTTCGTCCCTTCCCGTCACTTGATGACAAAGGGGGGAGCTTTGAGTTAGTGTTCAAGGGGTCTATCTATATATGTTGTTTTTTTTAAAGTTGCAACTCTCGTTCTTCTGACGTGTTTGGTTGTATGAGTTGTACACTTAAGTCCGGAGGTGGTCTTCCGCATTTGAACTGTTTTCTACATCCTTATTCATCATGTTGATTAATGCGCGCATGCTGAATTTTGTTAGACAGCACTTTCCATCATGCATTTCAATTTCCTCATGGTATATGTTAAATGTGTGTATAGATTACAAGATATAGGGGGAGATCTATGTCATATTAATCTACTATGTGCATTTTCAGTCGAAAGAAAATTCCTCAAATTTGCACATCTTCATGGAGAGTTTCTCTATATCTTGCAATCAAATTCCTCAAACTCAGTACTTGCATGTCATATGTTTATCCCCATTGAAAACATAACTTATTTGTCATCGACCACCAAACAGGGGGAGATTGTAAGTGCATCTAGTGCCCCTTAGTGATTTTGGTGTATTGAAGACTTATAGGATAAGGGACTAATATGTTTTTCAGTGTACACATGCTCTATAAGTCGCTAAGGAGTATGAGTTATTCAAAGAATGTTGACCCCTAAAAATGAATGTCTTCATCTGAATACTTTGATACTTTCGTGAAGACTTTCAAAGTGAGGAAATTGGTGTGTCCTCGAAGATACTGATGCGAGGACTATGAAGCATGTAGACTTTTTTTCTTAGTTTTATTTCCTTTATTTTGAGTCACAGGAACACCCTACTGTTAAAGGGTGTCGAGGTAATGCTAAGGAAAATTTGCAAGTGATGGTCATCGCAAAACCTACACATAACCAATCCTTCAAGTGAAGCCATTGGAAATCTCTTGCAGCTGAGTCAATTTCTTGAGTAATAGAGACACAATTCTTATGGTCTGTGAGGAAATTGTTCTGGCTGAGGAGTTAGGATTTCACGAGTGCGAATTGCCTACAAGTGAGGAACATGATATATTTGAGGATTTTCATAGTTCGAAAATTCCGACCATTGCTATGCTTTGCGCCAGCTGTCCCCAAAACCATATCCACATAACGGTCATATCATTGGGGGACATTTATGGCATACATTTCGAGATTGCTGCTTGGATATAAATAGTCACCCCTTAAAACCACTAAATGGTTGGCTTCTCCGAGAGAGAACATGAAACTTGTCATTTGAGAGCATCCCATCCCCAGAGGACTTTGAGAGAAGATCGTCATCGAGGAAAAACCCAAAATCCAAAGCAAAATGAAAAACCCAAAGTGATTGGGCATCACTAAAGAGATTGTTCCTGTGTAGAACCGACGTTTGTTACCATTGAATACTATGTATCTTCCAAACGGTTAGGCATCAAATGGTTTAGAGCATCGACTAGTAAATTGTGGATTGCACGGTGACCGAGTTTATGAGGATTTTTAAGTCTTCCCTGAAGACTTACCACGAGTGTTGGGCGAGGTCTATGTGACTTTAGCTCAAGGATAATACGGTAAGGACTGTGTGTCCTTTGGTTTAAATACCAAGCCGCTCCAAACCAGACATACGACTATCAAAGCAGTTGGAACTCGGTCATCAAGTCGTTGTCTTCATCGAGCTCCTTGTTCTATTTCCTCAACTCCTTTATTTTCTCGAGTACTTGCTAATGAAATTGATCGTTACTGTATGAAGACTTTGACTTAAGACTTCCTCAATTTCCTCATCTCAAATTCTTCAATCACCTTGTTCTTCACCTGCTTATCCTGTTTACACGCTACATGTGCTCTGTGTATGTTTCATTTCATCACAATGAATATGCTACTCCTATGTTTCGCATGCACTTGAGTTCTTATTCCACTGCCAGTATTTTCGTCACTTAGCAAACTCCTCGACGAGTAATTCATGTGTGACAAATTTGTAAAAATCGATTATTCACCCCCGCTCTGGTCGATATAATGCACTTTTAGGAGTTCATTAGTAATTTGATTAACTAAACTAATTATCATGAACATAGTCAAAATGTCTTTGCAAATTAGGTTGTAGATCACTAGCTCGCATTGTACCTCCCTAGAATTTTGTGGTATGTTCCTACAGAAAACTAAGCTCAAAGATGATGTTAGTAACCATGCAGAATGGGTCCATAATTTGAGGATTATCCTGAGAGAAGCATAAAAGGTGTAACACCCCAAAAATTTAATCAGATTTTTATTAATTAAAATTTTGCCATGATGGTTTAAATTTTTAATTTCTGAATTTTTCGTTGATTTCAAAACCTGTCCTAACCTCTATACTTTTAAATTTTCCCTCCAAGTAGACGTTTTTTAAAGATATTGTGGGATTTGAGTTCTTACACCAAAACATTTTCTTTCATTTGACAAATTCAGTGGAAACATTTTTCTAAAGTTTTTGCCAAGTTTCACATCTTTAAAATTGCTCTTAAATTCCTTTAAGGACCTCATTTTTACTACAACCATTTGATATAATCTGTTAAAAAATCCCCAAAAATTTGTAGATGTCCTGTGAGGCCCCTCGATCACTTTAATGCAAAAACCTAACGAAGTGTTTCGGGATAATTTGAGCATACCATCTTCTTTTCTATTCTGGTCCAGTTTGATGTTTTGTACTACAACCACTGGATCTACTCATTCAAAAATTCTGAAAAAATGGGATATGTCAAGGGATTCACGTGGATCACCTTCATGCAAAAATCCTCATTTGCCCTTTGACAATTTTGAGCACCCCATCCTCTTTTCTGTTTTGGACTAGTTTAACAGTTTGTACTGCAACCCCATTTTATACTGCCCCAAAGCCCATGAGATTTTTACTTCTTGTAGAGGATCCTACCAAAACCTTAAGCCCAAGAGATTGGTGCCATTGAGATATTTTTAACCCCTGTTTTAATGCCATAAAGTAGTTGTCCAGAAATGATTTTCTCAAAATAATGCACTACCAAGTTTTTGCTTTTACAAGTCTAACCTTGCAATCAAGACCAGCACCTAAAGAGACCCTGATCTGGACTTTTTTGGCCCCTAATACAATTTATTTGATGCCTTTAACATTCTGTCAAACACATTGAGTGCATGGACAGAATTGGCTTGATTTTTAGTTTGCCTTATGGGATTGTTCCAACACCTAGACCAACATGTCCCTCAGCTCCCAATTGCCATCTAACCTAGACCTGTGTAGTCTCACAAGCGTTGCACGCCTCTAGCATGCACTGGCAATTTGTTGAACATCTATCGTGCATGTCTAGAACACATCCGAAGCGCGTGCTTTGCACGTGCTAGTCAGAGCATCGCCGCGCCCACCTGCCATGCACCCCTGACCCTCCCAAAGTGGCAGCCTCAGCCTTCATCACACTAGCACTGCTGGCCCTCTTTGTTGAACATCTGAACTGCCTTGTAGTTGTGTTAGACATAACGCGGACATCGTTTGCCTCGGCGATGGATGAACCGCCCAAACCATCATGGCTCACCAGCTCGCCCCTGCGACCAGTACCCATTCATCCTCTAGCTCAGCCTCTAGCCAGAACCCCTTCGACCGCCTTCTGCAATCATCGCGTCACCCTGTAGCATGAGAAGTATTTGGTCGGCGATCTTATCACCAGCCACCTCGGAACCGACCCTCTCGGCTATATAAGGGAACCCCCAAGCACTTCTAGCCATCACAACCACCTCTGCATAATCATAGGAAGCTCCCCTCTGCTCCAATTCGCTCGGAGCCGCCTCCTTCCCCACCTCTGGTAGCTTCGGCCGCCGCCGCCATTTGGCTAAATTCGAAGCTTTCAAGCCGTCCTGATGCCACCTTCTTCGTTAGCTACCTACCCGAGCCATGTCCATTCCATTCCACTGATCAATTCCATCTTAAACCCAATGGTGGTGCAGAACCCCTCTCCACTGAAACTCCCCTCCGCCATGGATGAAGGGGCTCGCCCTTGAGCTCCGTTGCACTCCTAACATCCTCAAATGGATGCAGCATCTCATCCCTAGCATGTGCATGTCCAGAGCGCACCGATTGGTGCCCTGTGTCACCTGGAATCATCGTCGTACTTGTGCCCTGCTCTCTGTCAATGCGCGCGCTTGCGGAGGGAGATGAACCCGGCAGGTGGTCCCCACCTGTTGGTGAGCTAGCCCACTCTGCTGTTGGCGCACAACGTCGAGTGTGTTTTCCCTTCAGAGCAGCGTATTGTACGAAGTGTACTTTCTTTGGCAGAAGGCTGCTTGTGCATCGGGTACATTTCCCCTTTGCTGAAAGCGTACTCTTAGCCGAAATGTTTTCCTTTTCTAATTTATTTATAAACAGAAGTTTGACCCAACCTTGACTGCGCATATCTTTTTAAATACAACCCCAAATGAGTTTATTCTTTCCAATACTTATTCAATTTTCCTCTAGTTTATTTTAAGACTTATTTCAAAAAAATCAAACAACCTTTTAGTATTGTTTTGAATTGTATATTGATTTGAGTATTTTTTAAATAGGAATTGGAGGGAAGATTAAAAACTTCCAAAAAGCTTTGAAGTGCACCCTACCTTTCTACATACTCAAGGCAAGCATTGTAAACTTTGGTATAATATTAGTTGTGTGTTGTTTGCTAGGACAAACAAACATTATCATTAGACTAAAGCGGAGTGACATTATTTCATGTGATGATATGACCATGCTTATAATTAAATGAGGAGGATTTACCCCTGTTGCAAGTGAGATGCATGTGACATTAGTCACTACCTCATGCCACATATGCCTACCGGATGGGATCTGGGAGAAGTGTGTGTCTTGGGAAGACACAACCTTGGAATTGAAATCTCGTGGGACGAGGATGATCAGTGAGGCATGATGGGGTATGATAGGTGGTGATCATGTCTGGTATTGTGAAACATACTTGTTGCCCTGATCATGGAGGAATAATATAAACCTCCTGAGTCGACCGTAGATCGAGTCTTGGTCGAGTAACCCCCCTTACTTGCTTCGTACTACCACTTGTCCCTGTCAATGGCAGGGTACGGTCAAGTAAGTCGTTAACCCCTTTCTTGGCACACACCATACAGGAGAGGCCATAGTGAAAGATACCACTGGCCCCTGGTAGGCATGTCACTTTGTCCGGGGGCATGGGAGTTTTTGGTCTGGGACCGAGAGGGGGGCACTCCCTTGTAGCGCGCGGTATGAAATTTGATCCCATGCTTTGAAGATTTGGAATTTTCTCCCACTAAGAGTCTTGCCTAGCGAATGCAATGGGGGATTCCCAGGCCTCCAGCGGCTGGTGTGTGCATGTTAGGTATGTTTGTTTTCAACTCAAAGACTGTAATCGGAGTTAGTTGACATCTCGGGTTGACTAAAGAAATCCGATACTCGTGGGTAAAGAGTACACCCTCTGTAGAGTTGTATATCTATTCGTATAGCCGTGTCCGCGGTTAAGGACTACACTCTAGGATAGGTCAAGTGTCGGTCTGAGTGTCGGTGTTTGGAGGAAGTTAACTTAAGCATGAGGATAATCATGAAACCAGGTGGATGATTATGATTATTATTTTTACCATGGATATATGAATGTTGAATATCCCTCGAACGGTTCTAACTCCTGAATATTCTTTGGTTACCATTTCTTATAAGCCCCGTATGTGGTGTCGTTTAGACGCCCGATTGTGACGAATGTTATTATTACTATATAAGCCCTTTATGTGGTGTCACTCAGACGCCCTACTGTGCCATGTATTTCATTAGTTCACATCAGCCCTTTCTACAGTGTCACCCAGACGCCCGACTGGGGCATGCATATTTAATTATCTCATATAAGCCCTTTCTACGGTGTCGCTCAAACGCCCGCATGAGGCATGCTTTACACCTTTATCCTTTCGAGGCGTTGCTCTAGACACCCGATCGAAGGATTACCAATCGATGTTCCATTTAATTTTCTTTCATTGATTGCTTATTAAATTCTCGATATGGATAAATTACCTGCTTATTTGCACTTAAGAATTTAATTTATGACTAACAGAATATCGTTGAATTATTTCAAGTGCATAATAATCACCTGCTAATTTATGTATGTTTTCATGATGTTTGCGAGTACATTCAAAGTACTCACTGGCTTGTCCCTGGCTATTGTCTTGGCCAGATTGCGTGTTCGGAGAGGAGCGTCCCGACGATAGCCCCAGAACCTAGGCCCCGAAGATAGGAACCATGTGAGATAGGAATTATCCAGGTCAGCTATTCCTATGGGATGGAGTCCCAGATGCTGGAGATCCCCGAATCGCTTCCGTCAGCAACCACTAGAAACCTTTTTGTTGTACTCCATAGGCCTTCATGGTCTTGTACTTCAAATCTTGTAATTGCTTGGATATTTGTATCAAGGAGTTCTGCACCAGCTAACATTATTCCTGGGGCTGGCTTGCACAAGGGTCATTTTGATGGGAAAATTAAAATCCCAAAAAATGGCCCTGGTCCTTGATGCACCGCTTAGTGGGCCACCCCCTCCATTGTCGTGTGTGGATGTTGGGAGTGTCTCGCACACATGTTCTGATGACTACTCGATAGTTTAGTATGCCATGCTTTACGGCTTGGAACAGGGGCTCCAAAATGTTTTAGCACCATGAAGCATATGATATGTTCCAAGAGCTGAAATTGGTATTTCAGGATCACGCCGTGTCGAGGGGTATGAGACCTCCGACAAGTTCTTTAGCTGCAATATGGATGAGAACATATGAGTCAGTAAGCATGTGCTCATAATGTGTGGGTGATACACAAAGTTGTCACAATCGTGACTCAAGTCTTAGAATCTTACGATCTTACGATCCGAACTAACCCCTCCGATTGTATGATTTTGCTCATAGAATCTAAGCTTCTATGATCCTAAAAGTTATGATTCTACAACTCGCAATCCTAGCAACGAAGCTCCGATCCGATTCAGAATCGCGATTCTAGCAACTTTGGTGCTACATTCACTTGAATCAAGTGAAATTTAATTCTCCACATAAAACGGTGATTGACAGAGTTCTCCAGTCATCGCCACCAAGCTACAAGAGCTTTGTGATGAACTATAATGTGCAAGGGATCGATAATACGACCCATGTGCTATTTGTGATGATTTACATTGTGGAGGTAGAAATCAAGAAGGAGCATCAAGTGTTCATGGTTAATAAGACCACCATATTTAAGAAGGGAAAGGGAAAGAAGGGAAACTTCAAGAATGGCAAGCCAGCTATCGCTCTAGTGAAGAAACTAAAGGTTGGACCAAAACTCGACACTGAGTGCTTCTAATGCAGGGGCAATTGGCACTCAAAGCGGAACTACCCCAAATACTTGGCATATAAGAAGTCTATCAACGTCAATAAAAGTATATTTGATATACATGTTATTGATGTATACCTCGCTAGTGCTCGTAGTAGTGCCTGGGTATTTGATACCAGTTAATTTGCTGATATTAGTAACTCAAAACAGGGGTTGCAGAATAAACGAGACTAACTAAGGATGAGGTGACGATGCGCGTTGGAAGTGTCTCAAAGGTTAATGTGATCACCATCGGCACTCTCTCTCTACCTAAATAAATGTTATTTGGTGCATGTGTTAAGCATGAAAAATATATGTGGATCTTGTCTATTGTGAGACTATTATTCATTTAAGAGAATAATGGTTGTTCTTTTTACCTGAATAATATCGTTTATCATCAGGCACCCAATGTGAATGGTTTATTATATCTCGATCGTAGTGATACAAATGTTCATAGTATTAATGCGAGAAGATGCAAAGTTAATTATGATATTACCACATGCTTGTGGCACTGCTTCGTAGGTCATATTGGTGTAAAATGCATGAAGAAACTCCATGCTAATGGATATTTGGACCCATTCATTTTGAATCGCTTGAGACATGTGAACCATGCTTCATGGGCAAGATGACTAAGACCCTGTTTTCTGGTATGATGGAGCGTGCAACTGACTTATTGGAAATAATACATATTGATGTATGCATCCCAATGAGTGTTGAAGCACGCGGTGGGTATCATTATTATCTTACCTTCACAGATGATTTGAGTAGATACGCATACATTTACACTACAAGAAAAGTGCTCGTTTATGACAAAAAATATTGACGGTGGTTCAATTGGTCACAGATCAATGACCATAATTCTGAATTTGGTCATGAAGACCGTGGGAGGGTGCAAACCCTATAACATTATAACTATTTGTGCCTACAAGGTCATTGTTCTATTGCGCAAATAGGTCATTAGCTATGTAGTCATGTTTATGATCTTATTCTAGCCCTTCACGGCCAAACTATACGGTCATAATCATATAGGTGGAGGAAACTGGACAACACCTCAACGATTTTGTCGAGGTGTCGTATCTACATGTCAATTTTGCCTATGTGTCAACCATACTTATAGGTGGGACCCATGTGTCATCCAAACCCACTTTTCTAGTTGATCAATGGACCTACTATCATGTGAGTCCTAAATGGTTGTGGAACCCATGTGTCATATGGACCTAGCATGCGTGTTAATCGGGCGATCCATTGTCGTGTGCATGTTAACATGTCAGACCCACAGGTGGGACGCATTGTAACATGTGGGTGCCAATATATTATTTTCATTTGTGAGTGCTAGAGAGCGGATTTTTTTACATCTATGAATGCAAACATATTATATAAATACATAACAATCAAAAAATGAAGATTACCATTTTCCTATCATAAATATCTAAAAATATAATAAAGTGCTAAAATAATAAATGCACGTGTCCATGTTAATTTCATAACTTTAAACCTTATTTAGATTTTGTAAAATAAAAAATCACTATTTTTAGAAACATTATTTAGGAAACAATATTTAATAAACATTAATTAAGAGACATTATTAGAAACAATCCACGTGCCTAAAAAGTAAGTTCTATTTTTAGAAACATTATTTAAGATACATGTAGTTCACATTTGAATTATGTCAAATAAATTGATAAACTTAATAAAACACGTGAAATAATATTTGGGTATGAAGTAGTCGAAGACACTGGCCTAAAGGGATCCTTTCCCTTCAATAATAGTATACGACAATGTAAAAATATCTAATTTTTACAAGAACATTATTATAATGTAGTGCCTTTTATGTAGAAAAATGAAGCACTTATAGAAAGAATGGCTTTTGCCTCTCGGAGCGTGTGCTCTTGCTTGAATAGTAAACAAAAAAGATAATAAATATTTTCAGAAACTGAAAAAACAAATTGTAGATGTCCGTGTTGTGTCACAATCATCCTTGATTTTTTTCATGCGAAACGGAGAAACGGTGTTTCGTCGGTGAAAAAAGCAAACTTACGTTGGCATTTTTGTGTAACATTTTGGTTTTTTTTCGTAGGCCAAAATATTTAACCTTTTTTCCTAAAAATTTGTATGTACCATTTGGACGTGAAAAAGAACACACTGAATTTCTGTTGGACTATTTTTATATTTCAAAAAAAATATTTTTTGCATGCAGGAGCACTCGCTCCTTGGAGCACCAACGGATTGCCGCATTTATAGTCAGGTACAATGATGGTTTCTTCTCTCGTTTAGCCACACGACCACCTACGGTAAAATCTTTTTGTTTGTTTTGAATATTATCAATGATACTGTATTCCACTTTATGTGATTGATATTTTTAATCTTGCCAACTTTTCTAAAAATGCCAAAATTTTAATTTAATAAAGTGTTTCAAACAACAACATTATATCAAAATAATGCTAAAAATATATATACAACTACACACAATCTTATGGACCAAAATTTTCTAAACACAAGATCTAGCCGCACTTGAGAAGCCTAGTAAGACCAATAGATATAAAAACCCTCTGTCAAATAAACCCTAGTTCCTAGCCCCGCCGCCAGCCTCCACCTCGCCCACCAGACCGACGCCCCTCCACGCCCACCAGATCGATGCCCCTCCACGCTCCCTCGTCGTCGTTCCTCGTCCTCTTCCGTTCGCCTCGGCTGGTCCCGACATCAGCGAGAAGGGCCGCAACATTGGCGGATCTGGCAACGGCGCCACGGTCGCTGCTCCCGTTCGATGTGGGAGGCATCGGCATCGGATTTTGCCCCTCCCCGCTTGTCAAAGCTAGTCGTTGGCATCCCGCTTCACGGTCGAAATCCCTTGTCTTGTCCCCTCCGTGCCCATGACACACATCATCCTCCCCGCCTCCGCCATGATGACCACCGACTACTTCGCCCCCATTGCTGCTATGAAGAGGGGCGCCTTCATCGTCTTCCTCGTCGTTCGATCCATCATCCAGGCCCTCAGGTTTGTCTCGTCTGCCCTTGCAGGCGAGAGCGCGTTCTTTTTCTGCTCAGGAGATCTTAGATCACGTCATGATCTTTTATTTGTTTCAGTATCGTAGGAACCTGGGGTAGCCATCGTACATGGAGACAGTGGACTGGAGAAACTTGCAGGACCATGTGTGTAGTAACTGCAAGATCGGCCCTTAATGGTATTCCCCACGAGTTCTTCCTGGGCCTATTCTTCTTTCTGCAACTTCGAGTTCTACCGGTTTAGGGCTTTACATCTTTCCTATGGTAATTTAGGGCATTTAGAAGTAATGGGCAGTTGTGGACGAATAATATTATGGAAATGCTTGGATTTCGTTTTTAGCTGACCATGTTAACTTTCGATAAATTTGGAGCTATAATTGAGTGTGTATCCATGCCTTTGGGGAGTATGAAATCATATGGCTTCTATCATGTAGTGCATTTCTATATTATCTTGTGCATAATACCTGGCTACACAAGATCATAGTTAAACTCCTGTTATTAATTTTCTGTATCATTAGCATGTACGGCATCATATCAAATAGGAGTATATGTTAGCTTAAGTTGGAAATCATCTACTCCCTCCGTTCCTAAATATAAGACCTTGTAGGGATTGCACTATGGACTACATACGGATGTATATAGACATATTTTAAAGTGTAGATTCATTCATTTTGCTCTGTATGTAGTCTATAGTAAAATCTCTACAAGGTCTTATATTTAGGAACGGAGGGAGTAGACTGTTGTACAAATAACATATCATTCTGACAAAATCTGGTCTTCATAATTTCAGTTATGTCACCTGGTACGTAATACACGAGGTGCACACATGTTGGTCTAGACTGGAACCTGACGACAGTGGTGAGGAGAACAAGCTCGCCGACGGTGTCTCCACCATCCAGTCAAAATTGTACGTTCCGGCCTTGCCCCTACACCTACATTCATGATTGCTTGTGGGTTGGTGAGTCCATTTGTCTCCCATGTTTTCTTCCTACTCTATGGTGCCCGTCGATTGTCCGTGGCTTTGTGATGAGTTTATTGTGATGGTCTATAGACATGCCCTTGTGTTGTCCTAGAAATTATACATCGAAGGGAAGTAGCCAGACTAGTAATTGTAGTGTCTACGCACTGGCACCAGCAAACTGTTTATGTACCTAATGCTCTTTCTGGCCATATGTTTATAGTAGATGACTTTAGCTAGTATGTAATGTTGTAGCATATGATTTGTTAAATATCTAAACAAATCATGCAAAATATAACAAGCCATTGGTAGTGCGAAACTAATATGTTGTCATCTTTAAGCTCTTACATATGTAAATTACGACCATGTAGAGATGTCCTAAATTCTTTGGCAACATATATCAACAAATGGATAGTGTTTAGGGGGTGAGCATTTAGAAATATTATCAGTTGTTATTCTTCTTTGCTTCTAGTCTAGAATGAATGGCTTTTTCTCACTACTTTACCTTCTTCATAGAACTTATTTCTTGTAATTAAAAAGTAACATGTATATGAAGCATTCCCATTGCCATAGAACACATCACTTGCTATTTTGTTTTGTGGAGTTAGTTTATTTTTGATAAGCAATCGAATTCTTTTATTTCCATTCCCTTTTGTTCTATTGTCTTCTCAATTCTCATGTGTGATCCTTTCAACTCTAGGTTGATATGTTGATGGGAAGAAGTTGGAAACAGAAGACTATGAAGCCATCAATTATGCTTTGTAGATTCTTTCAGCTCCAGGTTGATATGTTGCATGGAGGAAGTTGGAAGCACAAGACTATGAAGCCATCAATTATGCTTTGTTTTCCTGATTACGTGTTTCTCTTACTCTTTGTGTATATCATGTTACTGTTTTAGTTTTGTTTGTTTAATGAAAATTAGAAAAGTATTTGAACTTTTTTGTTGTGCACTTGATTAGTGCAGATTTTTCTATGCACTTGGCCTGGAATGTGGCGTGTAGGCTATCAAATGTTTTTATGTGATATTATTGAAATGAAAACCACGCTTGCCAAAGCCTCATACGAGATAAAACTATGTAACTTTGGTATATAAACGAGGATAATAACTAATTAGTAGAAAAAAATATATAATAATACTAGAAGGCCCATGGCCTGATAAATAACTGAACACCGGCCCAATACAACTTTGGCCGAGTAATTTGTACAAAACAATACTGGGTTGAACTAATGGGCTTGACCCATTTATCCTATGTGGTGTCCACGTCACCGGTTTGCCATGTCACACCAGCCCAGTCATTTCATGTCCTGCGTGGATCAAATAAATTGCTAATGACCATAATTTTGGTCACTGCATGTTGCTGACCAATTTAAAAGAAGGTCAAGTTTTTCCGTTCTTGACGGCCAACTGTTGACGTATTGAATTTGGTCAAAAAATGTCATAACTTGAAAGTAATGACCATTCTACGACCAAAATAGGGGGTCAAGAATCAATGTTTTTCTTGTAGTGTTACTTGATGAAACATATATCAAAAAATTTGATAAGTTTAAACAATTTTAGAGTGAAGTTAAAGATCATCGTGACAAGAAGATAAAATTTCTACGATATGATCATGGAGGTGAACATTTGAGTTATGAGTTTGATATGCAAGACAATGTGGAAAAAATTTCACAACTCACACCACCTGGAACACCATAGTGTAATGGTGTGTCTGAATGTCGTAACCATACTCTATTGGATATGGTGCATTCTATGATGTCTCTTATCGATTTGCCACTATCGTTTTGGGGTTATGCATTAAGGACAGCCACATTCTCTTTAAATAGGGAACCATCTAAATCCGTTGAGATGACACCGCATGAATTATGATTTCGCGAGAAACCTAACTGTCGTTTCTTAGAGTTTGAAAATGCAACACTTATCTTTGATAATCTTGAACACAAAGCGGAAAAGTGCATCTTCATAAGATTCCCTAAAGAAATAATTGGGTATACCTTCTATCACATATCCGAACACAAGGTCTTTGTTGCCAAGAATGCATCCTTTCGAGAGAAGTAGGTTCTCTCGAAATAAGTGAGTGGGAGGAAAGTAGAACTTGATAAGGTTATCGAACATTCACTTGAATTGGAAAGTAGTGTAGCGCATAAAGGTGTTCATGTATTGCGTATACCAATTAAATAAGAAGCTAATGATGATGATCATGAAACTTTGGATCAAGTTACTACCGAACCTTGTAGGCCGATAAGGACACGTACTTCCCCAAGTGGTACTCTTGGAAGTCATGTTGTCACACAATGATGAATCTATGAACTATGAGGAAGCGGTGATGGGCCCGGATTCTGACAAATGGCTAGAGGCCATGTAGTTCGAGATAGGATCCATGCACGATAACCAAGTATGGACTTTGGTAGACTTGTCCGATGACCGGTAGGCCATTGAGGATAAACGGATCTTTAAGAAGACACAAGCTCGTAGTAATATCACTATATATAATGCTCCACTTCTCGTAAATATGTTTCCGGCAAGTTCAGGGAGTTGACTGTGATGAGACTTTCTCACCCATAATGATGATAAAGTTTGTTGGGGTTATGTTAGTAGTTATTGCATTTTATGATTATGAAATCTAGCAAACGGATGTCAAAACAGTGTTTCCTTGACGATTTCCTTAAGGAAAGGTTGTATTTGATACAACTGAAAAGTTTTGTCGATCATAAGGATGCTAAAAGGTATGTAAGATCTAGCGGTCCTTCTATGGAGTGGTTAAAGCATCTCAGAGTTGGAATATACGCTTTGATGAGGTGATCAAAGCTTTTTGGTTTATAAAAAGTTTATGAAGAAACTTGTATTTACAAGAAAGTGAGTGGGAGCACTATAGCATTTCCAATAAGTATATGTGGATGACATATTGTTGATTGGAAATGATGTATAATTTTGGGAAAGCATAAAGGGTTCTTTGAAAGCAATCTTTCAAATGAATGCCTGGATAAAGATGCTTGCATATTGAGCATAAAGATCTTCGAGATATATCAAGAAGCCTGATAAGTCTTTCGCAGAGCACATACCCTGACAAGATTTTGAAAGAGTTAAAAATGGATCAGTTCAAAAGGTATTCTTGCCTGTATTGTAAGGTATGAAGTTGAGTAAGACTCAAAGCTCGACCACGGCAGAAGAAAGAGAAAGGATGAAGGTCGTCCCCTATGCCTTAGATGTACGCTCTATAGTGTATGTCATGATGTGTACCCCACCTAATGTGTGCCTTGCCATGAGTCTGCCAATGGGGTACAAGAGTGATCCAGGAGTGGATCACTAGACAGCGGTCAAAATTATCCTTAGTAACTAGAGGACTAAGGATATGTTTCTCGATTATGGAGATGATACAGAGTTTGTGGTAAAGGGTTACGCCAATGCAAGCTTTGACGCCAATCCGTATGAATTTGAGTAGCAAACCAGATATGTATACTGGATTAGTCATTTGGAATAGCTCCAAGCGGAACGTGGTAGCATCATCTACAATATGACATATGGATTTGCAAATTCCACATGGATCTGAATGTTGCAGAACCGTTTACTAAAACCTCTCTCACAAGAAAAAACATGATCAAACCCGAGAACCCATTGGGTGTGAATAACATGGCGATGTGAACTAGATTACTGACTCTAGTGCAAGTGGGAGACTGTTGGAAATATGCCCTACGGGAAATAATAAAGTGGTTGTTATCATATTTCCTTGTTCATGATAATTTTTTATTATCCATGCTAGAATTGTATTGACCAGAAACTTAGATACATGTGTCGATACATAAACAACACCATGTCCATATTGAGCCTCTACTAGACTAGCTCGTTGATCAAAGATGGGTAAGGTTTCCTAACCATAGACATGAATTGTCATTTGATAATGGGATCACATCATTAGGAGAATGATGTGATGGACAAGACCCAATGGTAAGCACAACATTTGATCATATCACTTAGTTCGTTGCTATTGCTTTCTTTGTGTCAAGTACCTGTTCATAAGACCATGAGATCATGCAACTCCCTAACACTGGAGGAATGACTTTTGTGTATCAAACATCACTTTGTAACTGGGTGAGCATAAAGGTACTCTACAGGTATCTCTGAGGGTGATTATTGGTTGGCATGGATCAAGACTGGGATTTGTTACTTCGTTTGATGGAGAGGTATCTTTGTGCCCTCTTGATAATACAACATCACAAGAATCTTGCAAAAAATGTGACCAAGGAGTTACTCACGGAATCTTGAATTATAGAATGAGTAAAGAGACTTGTTGGTAATGAGATTGGACAAGGTATGGAGATATCGACGATCGTATCTCGGGCAAGTAACATACCAGTAGACAAAGGGAACTGCATACGAGATTGAAAGAATCCTTGACACTATGGTTCGATTGATAAAATCGTGGTATATGTACGAACCAATATGGGCATTTAGGTCCCACTATTGGTTATTAACTGGAGAGCTATCTCAGTCATGTCTACATGATTCTCGAACATGTAGGGTCTGCATGCTTAACATTCGGTGACGCTAGAGTAGTATTGGGATATTCATGTTGGTGACCGAATGTTGTTCAGAGTCCTGGATAAGATCCCAGACATCACGAGGATCTTTGGAATGGTCCGGAGGTAAATATTCAAATATGGGAAGTCCTATTTTGGTCATCGAGAAAGCTTCACGCATCACCGGTAATGTACCAGGGTGCCGAAAGGGTTCTGGAGGTACACCCGGGGTCCACTTCAAATAGTCTGGGATTAGGGGTCCTTGGGCCGTCTACCTATTCTCACGGGTCGGGCTCTCTAGGATGTTCAACCATCAGCAGAAGTGTTGGATTCGGGATGGACACTTCCGAAGACTTGGAGTGTAGTTCAAGAAGATGTAGCAATCGGCATATTCCTTGTGTGTTGTAACCGATCTTGTGTAAACCCATACACCCCTAGCGTCTATATAAGCCTGGGGGTCGTAGCTCATAAGACACATCAATCTCATTACGATTAGGGTTTAGACCACAACATCGATCTCGCGGTAGATCAACTCTGTACTCTGTACAACTCCACCAATAACAACAAGAGCAGGACGTAGGGTTTTACCTTCATTAACAGGTCCCGAACCTGGGTAAAACACTGTCTCCATCATCTCTTGTTACCCATCGACCTTAGATCCACAGTTCGGACGCCCTACTCGAGATTGGTCGGTTTTGACACTACCATTGTTGCTTTCATTGAGAGCTTCGCTGTGAGGTCGCAAAAAGGTTCGATGGCTCGCTTGGTCACCAGCCACAGCGTCAAGTCCGAAGATATCTTCGTCTCCGGCCAATCCTTTGTTTTCAACAGTACCACCTTGCACTTCAAGGCCACTCATCATCAGATCGATGGGGTCACCCCGGGTCAGGAATTTAAGTTCGGCGAATTGGAATTTGTTGCCAACACCCGGGGCGACCTGCTCCTTTCTGAGGTTCCGGCTATGGCCGAGAACCTTGAAAATCCGAAGCTTTAACTTTGGGCCCTATTCTAGACTTCGAGTCCAGAATAGATTTTAATCTTGATTCGGCCTCGAGCCAAGATACGGATATGGAATTCGGAGGTAGGAGGATCACCCTGTCCGAACTCACGTACTATCTCGAAACCACAAAATACAGTTCCGTCATGGCTCCAAGCGCTAGTCCGGCAAATCTCTCCTGGTCGAATGAGACAAAGACCCAAGCCCAAACCGATGACTATTCAGACGAGCAGGCCCCGACCCAGGACCTTTCTGGTCCTGGAACTAGGTGCAGGCAACTTTATTCCCCACCCACCACCCACTTCGTCGCCATCATCAAAGAGCTAACTGATTTTTTAGACTTCTCTTCTAAAGAAGTCGAAGATATGCGAGATCTAACTGAATTTTTTAGACTTATCTTCTGAAGAAGACGAAGATATGCGAGATCGATGTTATTCAGTAGCCTATGATGTCTACTCAATCTCCAGACCCTCCCATAACGGGATGATGGACCGCCACCTCCACATATGATGTCTACATGGTGGACACCCTGAGAGACGAAGGTGATATGGGTTAAAGCGATGAGGACACCCCAGTCGAAAACAACGGTGACGAACCCGTCAAACGCTGTCGCCAACCCTAAATCTCGTAAGGTCAAGGAAAGCAATGCATGCATAGGGGAAAACCCAAATCTCGAGGATACGAAAAATCTCATTGAATCCCCAAAGCCTTTAGACCCCACATACGACCCCGGCATACCAGGATACATGGATATAGATCAGCCTGAAGATCTCGGCGACTCCAAAGACAACAACTACGTCCCTTTGATCGAGGAGGATGAGAGCCTCGGAGCAAAAGATTTTATTGTCCCCAATGATCCATTGTATGAGGAAGTGTTCAGGCAAAAACTCATTGCCACTACTCGAAACCTGAAGCTAAGGCAGAGACAACTCAAAGCCAAACAAGACTCCATCAATGAAAGATGGACCAAAGTTTGGCTACTCAAGAAGGATACGAGCGGGAGCGACAGGGGCAAAACAAGAGTTACCCACGTCGACGCCTCTTACGAGAATTCGAAGATGAGGCCTTAGAGCCTGCCCCACCTAGATTCGCACAAGATGATCAACCAGGCCGTCATCCTCGAGGATCGGACAAGCAAAAGGAACCAGTTCAACCCAAAGGCCGATATAATCTGCGGCAGAAATGTAAGTCTAAAGCAGAGCAAACCAGATCCATTGACGGATTCAGAAGTCAAACTCCGGCAAGACAAAATAGATACCAAGATCGCCTTAACCAGAATGATGGAGTTCCGGATACGCATCGCAGTAGAACCTCGACCGATATCCAGCATGACACATCTTGGATAAGGGGAATCGCTGACCCAATGTGCTTCATAGATGAGGTAATGCAACATCAGTTCCCTGAAGGGTTTAAACTATAAATATTGAACAGTACGACGGGACGACAGATCTGGCTGTCTGGATTGAGCATTTCCTCCTTCATATTCACATGGACCACATAGATTATCTTCACGCCATCAAATACCTACCACTCAAACTCAAAGGCCCAGCTAGGCACTGGTCAACAACCTCCCAGGAAACTCCATCGGGAGTTCGGAGGATCTTGAAGATGCCTTTCGAGACAACTTTCATGGCACTTATGTTCGGCCTCCTCAGTCTGATGACTTAAGCCACATAATCCAGCAGCCCGATGAATCATCCCGACAATTCTAGAACATATTCCTCATGAAGAAAATTCAAATTGTTGACTGTTCAGATGTTGAGGCATTAGATTCCTTCCGCAAAAATATACGGGATGAATGGCTCGCCCGGACACTTGGATAGGAAAGGCCGAGGACGATGGACGCCCTCATAGGGGGCCTATGTAGCTTCTTCGAGGTAACGGGAGCTAGATCTCCCTCGGCATCTTCAGACGCGGCTATTTTTTTTTTTGGTTTGGGTGGAGTCACTTACCTCCAGGCGGGAGGGAGCCATTATTTCTTCACACTTAGTGTTCGGGGAACCCTTCAACCGAAGATCCTCCCGGATCTTTTTCTTCCCTTTCTTTTATTCCTTCTTCTCCCTCGAAGTCGTATACGGCTTCTCGGCCAGCATGGCTGTCAGCAGAGGGATCATGACATCCTCGGGTAAAGGTGTCGGACAGTTAACCCGCTCGGATTTATTCAGCCAGATCTGCTGGTATTCAGGGAGGAAGGGGTGAATGCCTTGTTAAAAAAGTAAGGGATAAAATGTAAGAACACAGTAAAAGCATTACCGGTCCCACGGGATTGAGGTGGGAAAGGCCTTTGTCTTAATTCTCGTCAAGCCCAGTCTTTTGCGACTTGAACAGTGCCTTCCACAGCTTCTTGGGTGTAGTATAGAAAAAGCTCTGCACAGGACCAACTACACTATCTGGATTCTCCGGATAATATTCCCACATCAGGACAGGGCGGTGCTGGCAGGGGAGAAGGCCGCGATGCAGCACGACCTGGACCACGTTGGTGAGGTTTATTTTCTTCATTAGATCGGAGATCCTCTTCGTGAGCTCCTTCGCCGCCACGGCCTCCCCCTAATATAAGGCATTTTTCGTCGAGGACACGAGACGTGTAGGGGGGCATATCTAAATGAAGGAGGAGATGCCTCGCCTGTATTATGTGGCTCGGTGATGTAGAACCACTCCTTCTACCATGACTTGATGGTGTCGATGAATGTACCCTTCGGCCATGTGGCCCCGCTGAGCTTGTCGATCATCGCCCCTCGGCAGTGAGCCTACTCGCCATTAACAACATTGGGCTTGACATTAAGAACCTTCAGCCACGGGCATAAGTGGAGTTGGACCCGCAAGAAGGCCTCCGGACCATCATGAAAGCGGAAAGATAGGTGATGGAGTTTGGGGGAGATTGTGGAAGTCAAGCCCATAGTAAAACATGATCCCCCGAAGAAATGGGTGAAGGGGAAAATGTAAGCCTCTAATGAAATGAGGGACGGCAACTACACTTTCCCCATCTCCAGGAGTGGGGATAACCTGGTCCTTCTCAGGGGCGTGGTGGGATATGTTCTTTGGAAGATAGCCGCAGCTCTTCAGCTCCAAAATGTCATTTTCAGTGATAGAGGAGACCTCCCACTTTCCCTTGGAACCGGTGCTGGCCATTGCCGGACTGGTAAGCGGATTCAAAAGCTCGGGAGGATAAGGAGAGATGAGGCCCTGGAGCTTTGGGAGCAAGGAATAGTGATGGTGAGTGAGATCTGAGGTGCGTGAGGAGGCCAAGGTGACAGTTTCTACCTTTTAAAACTCGCGAGAATATTGAAGGCCCCGTAGATGCACTATAAACTCCGCCACTTCCCAATAAAATCGTGATTATGGGTGTGTGGGATAAGCCCAAACCATAAACCATATCCCTGGAGAAGGGGCACTGTCTCCATGATGGAACGTAACAGTAAAACAATCTCGAACCGCTTGTTCGAAAAAAGGGTCCTCGCCAACCGCGGCCTTTCGAATTAGGAAAGATGTTGTTCATTGTTAAATGGTTGGACTCAGGATTATATATATATATATATATATGTGTGTGTGTGTGTGTGTGTGTGTGTGTGTGTGTGTGTGTGTGTGTGTGTGTGTTTATAGTAGAAGGAGTCATCGGTAGCCGAGCTATCTTCTCTTAAAGGAAAAAAGAGGAACTCGCCTTCTTGCTTGTGAAGGGAGGACTCCTCCTTCTCCTACTTCTCAAACAACAGCGCCAGAAATTGACACGTTGATGGAGACTTGCTTGCGTTGGTTTTTCCCTTCAAGAGGAAAGGGTGATGCAGCACAGGAGCACTAAGTATTTCCCTCAGTTTGAGAACCAAGGTATCAATCCAGTATGAGAATCTCGTCAAGTACAGAGTACCTACGCAAGCACAAAAGAGCTTGCACCCAACGCTATAAAGGGGTTGTCAATCCCTTCAAGATTGATTGCAAAATGAGATCTGAAGGCGGAAAGTGCAACGAAGTAAAAATGTAAGGATGAAAATATGGTGTCAAGTAGACCCGCGAGCCATAGTGTTCACTAGAGGCTTCTCTCAAAATAGCAAATATTACGGTGGGTGAACAAATTACTATCGAGCAATTGATAGAACCGCGCGAAGTCATGACGATATCTAAGGCAATGATCATACATATAGGCATCACGTCCAAGACGAGTAGATCGATACTTTCTGCATCTACTACTATTACTCCACACATCGACCGCTATCCAGCATGCATCTAGTGTATTGAGTTCATGACGAACACAGTAACGCCTTAAGCAAGATGACATGATGTAGAGGGATAAACTCAAACCAATGATGAAAACCCCATCTTTTTACCCTTGATGGCAACAACATGATGCGTGCCTCGCTACCCCTTCTGTCACTGGGTGAGGTCACCGCACGGTATGAACCCAAAACCAAGCACTTCTCCCATTGCAAGAATCATAGATCAAGTTGGCCAAACAAAACCCACAACTCGAAGAGAATTACAAGGATATGAAATCATGCATATAAGAGATCAGAAGAAACTCAAATAAGATTCATAGATAATCTGATCATAAGTCCACAATTCATCGGATCTCGACAAACACACCGCAAAAGAAGATTACATCGGATAGATCTCCATGAAGATCATGGAGAACTTTGTATTGAAGATCCAAGAGAGAGAAGAAGCCATCTAGCTACTAGCTATGGACCTATAGGTCTATGGTGAACTACTCACGCATCATCGGAGAGGTCATGGTGCTGATGAAGAAGCCCTTCATATCCGAATCCCCCCTCCGGCAGGGCACCAGAACGTGCCCCAGATGGGATCTTGCGGAGACAGAAGCTTGCGGCGGCGCAAAAGTGTTTTCGTAGCTCCCGTGATTTTTTCTCGGATTTTAGGGAATTTATAGGCGAAGGAGCTAGGGCAGGGGAGGCCCAGGGAGCCCACAAGCCTGGGAGGCGCGGCCCCCCTGGCCACGCCAAGGGGTCTTGTGGCCACCCCCGGGACTCCCTGCCTTGGTTCCCAAGCTTTCTGCATATCTTCTGTTCTGGAAAAAATCTTTTTGGAATTTTTATTCCGTTTGGAATCCGTTTAAAATCCTCCTCTGAAAAGGTCAAAACACAAAAAAAAAATAGGAACTCGCACTTGGCGCTGAGTTAATAAGTTAGTCCCAAAAAAGATATAAAAGGCATACAAAACATCCAAAGTTTGACAAGATAATAGCATGAAGCCACAAAAAATAATAGATGCGTTGGAGACGTATCAAGCATCCCCAAGCTTAACTCTTGCTCGTCCTCGAGTAGGGAAGTGATAAAGACTGAATTTTTGATGTGGAATGCTACCTTGAATAGTTGTCCTTTGTAACTTCTTTCATGTGACATGAATGTTCAGATCCGTAAGATTCAAAACAATAGTTTGCTATTGACATGAAAACAATAATACTTCAAGCAAACTAGCAAGGTAATCATGAACTTTCGAAATAACAAGGTCAAAGAGAGTTATCCCTACAAAATCATATAGTCTCGCTATGCTCCATAATCCCCACACAACTAATTTAAATCATGCACAACCCCGGTATTGGCCAAGTAATTGTTTTCGCACTCTTACTTTCTCAAACCTTTTTCAACTACCACGTAATACATGAGCGTGAGCCATGGATACAACATTATAGGTGGAATAGAGTGTGGTGGTGGTTCTGAGACAAAAAAGAAGGAGATGGTCACATTGACTCGGCGTATCAAAGGGTTATGTAGATGCCCATTAATAGATATCAATGTGAATGAGTAGGGATTTCCATACAAAGGATGCACTAGAGCTATAAGTATGTGAAAGCTCAAAAGGAGAACTAGTGGGTGTGCATCATTGGAATATACAAGCCAAGTCATATAATAAAGATTCCCACTAGCATATGGTGGTGACGAAACGAGAGGCTCTCAATCATGAAGAACATGGTGCTATTATGAAGCACAAGTGTGGAAAAAGATAGTAGCATTGTCCCTTCTCTCTTTTTCTCTCTTTTTTTTGTTTGGGCTCTTTGGCCTCTTTTTTCTCTTTTTTTGTTTGGGATCTTTGGCCTCTTTTTTTGATTTCCTCACATGGGACAATGCTCTAATAATGATGATCATCACACTTTTATTTACTCACAGCTCAAAGCTTAGAATGATGATGACTTTATAGGAAATGTCTCCGGCAGTGTACCGGGGTGTGCAACGATCTAGCTTGGCGTATGACATTGAAACATCTCGCTAGCTATCTTACGATCATGCAATGGCAATATGAGAATGACGGCACAAGTCATGAGATGTAACTGTGGGAGTTGCATGGCAATATATCTCGGAATGGCTATGCAAATGCCATAGTAGGTAGGTATGGTGGCTGTTTTGAGGAAGGCATATGGTGGGTTTGTGCACCGGCGAAAATTGCGCGGTACTAGAGAGGCTAGCAATGGTGGAAGGTGGAAGTGCATCTATACCATGGACTCACATTAGTCATGAAGAACTCACATACTTATTGCGAAATTTTTTATTAGTAATCGAAACAAAGTGCTAAACGCATACTCCTAGGGGAAGGGTTGGTAGTTGTAAACCATCGCGCAATCCCGACCGCAACACAAAGGATGACAATCAATAGATCAATTATGCTCCGACTTCCTAACATAGCGGTTCACTATACGTGCATGTTACGGGAATCACTAACTTCAACACAAGTATTTCTAGATTCACAACACCCTACTAACATAACTCTTAATATTACCAAATCCACGTCTCAAAACTAATTGAGAGGAATCAAATTTCTCTTTCTACTCAACGCACAAGAAGATGGAAGTTTTTGTGTCCTCTTTGGGTACCTATCACCTTTGGGACTACTTTCATAGCACAAACCAACTACCAAGTCACGCACCGCCGTGCTCTAAAAGATCTAAGTGAAGCACATAGAGCAAAATGGTCTAGCTCAAAAGATAGAAGTGAAGCACAATGAGCATTCTAGCAAAATAACGATGAGTGCATGTCTCTCTCAAAAGGTGTGCGGCAAGGATGATTGTGACACAACAAAAAGAAAAGACTCCTAAGATACAAGACGCTCCAAGCAAGACACATATCACGTGGTGAATAAAAATATAGCTCCACGTAATGTTACCGATGGATTGAAGACGAAAGAGGGGATGCCTTCCCGGGGCATCCCCGAGCTTAGGCTTTTTGGTATCCTTGAATTTGTCTTGGTATGCCTTGGGCATCCCCAAGCTTGAGCTCTTTCCACTCCTTATCCCTTTGTCCATGAGAACATCACCAAAACTTGAAAACTTCACAACACAAAACTTAAATAGAAACTCGTGATACCATTAGCACAAGAAAAAAAACTACCACCTCTTTAGGTACTGTAGCAATCTTGATTTCTATTTATATTGGTGTTAGATTACTGTATTCTCACTTTTCCATGGCTAGTACCCCCAATACTATCCATAGTTTCATCAAAACAAGCAACCAACTCAACAAAAACAGAATCTGTCAAAAACAGTACAGTCTATAGGAATCTCTATACTTCTTATACTTCTGGTACCTCAAAAATTCTGAAAACTTACGAATGCGTGGGAAAAAGGCATATCAACCAGCAGCAAAAAGAATCAACTCAGGATCTCTTTCAAAATAAAAATGAAAAATAATCTCGTGAGCGAATAGTTTCAGTCTTTTCCAGCAGGATCAAATAACCATCACCAAGACTAGTCATAAAGGTTTTGCTTGGCTCAAACACATGTCTTTTGTGTTTCTTTTCGTGTTTGAGCCAAGCAAAACCTTTATGACTAGTCTTGGTGATCGTTGTTTGATCCTCCTGGAAAAAGACAGAAAATTTTCGATCACGAGATTATTTTTCATTTTTATTCAGAAAGTGATTTTGAGTTGATTCTTTTTTCTTCTGGTTGATATGCCTTTTTCCCAGGCAGTGGTAAGTTTTCAGAATTTTTGAGGTACCAAAAGTATACGAAGTATACAAATTGCTACAGACTGGTCTGTTTTTGACAGATTCTGTTTTTGTTGAGTTGGTTGCTTGTTTTGATGAAACTATGGATAGTATCGGGGGGTACTAGCCATGGAAAAGTGAGAATACAGTAATCTAACACCAATATAAATAGAAATCAAGATTGCTACAGTACCTAATGAGGTGGTAGTTTGTTTTCTTGTGCTAATGATATCACGAGTTTCTATTTAAGTTTTGTGTTGTGAAGTTTTCAAGTTTTGGGTGATGTTCTCATGGACAAAGGGATAAAGAGTGGAAACAGCTCAAGCTTGGGGATGCCCAAGGCATCCCAAGCAAAATTCAAGGATACCAAAAAGTCTAAGCTTGGGGATGCCCCGGGAAGGCATCCCCTCTTTCGTCTTCAATCCATCGGTAACATTACTTGGAGCTATATTTTTATTCACCACATGATATGTGTCTTGCTTGGAGCGTCTTGTATCGTCGGAGTCTTTTATTTTTGTTGTGTCACAATCATCCTTGCTGCACACCTTTTGAGAGATACATGCACTCATCATGATTTTTGCTCGAATGCTCATCGTGCTTCACTTATATCTTTTGAGCTAGACCATTTTTCTATATGTGCTTCACTTAGATCTTTTAGAGCACGGCGGTGCGTGACTTGGTAGTTGGTTTGTGCTATGAAAGTAGTCCCAAAGGTGATAGGTACCCAAAGAGGATACAAAAACTTCCATCTTCTTGTGTGTTGAGTAGAAAGAGAAATTTGATTCCTCTCAATTAGTTTTGAGACTTGAATTTGGTAATATTAAGAGTTATGTTAGTAGGGTGTTGTGAATCTAGAAATACTTGTGTTGAAGTTAGTGATTCCCATAACATGCATGTATGGTGAACCGCTATGTTAGGAAGTCGGAGCATAATTGATCTATTGATTTTCATCCTTTGTGTTGCGGTCGGGATCACGCGATGGTTTACACCGACCAACCCTTCCCCTAGGAGTATGCGTTTAGCACTTGTTTCGATTACTAATAAAAACTTTCGCAATAAGTATGTGAGTTCTTCATGACTAATGTGAGTCCATGGTATAGATGCACTTCACCTTCCACCATTGCTAGCCTCTCTAGTACCGCACAATTTTCGCCGGTGCACAAACCCACCATATGCCTTCCTTAAAACAGCCACCATACCTACCTACTATGGCATTTTCATAGCCATTCCGAGATATATTGCCATGCAACTCCCACCGTTTCGTCTCATGACTTGTGTCGTCACTCTCATATTGCCATTGCATGATCGTAAGATAGCTAGCGAGATGTTTCAATGTCATACGCCAAGCTAGATCGTTGCACATCCCGGTACACATTCGAAGGCATTTCCTATAGAGTCATCATCATTCTAAGCTTTGAGTTGTGACTAAATAAAAGTGTGATGATCATCATTATTAGAGCATTGTCCCATGTGAGGAAATAAAATAAAAAGAGGCCAAAGAGCCCAAACAAAAAAAGGGGGAAAAAGGAGGCCAAAGAGCCCAAACAAAAAAGAGAGAGAAGGGACAATGCTACTATCTTTTTCCAAACTTGTGCTTCATAATAGCACCATGTTCTTCATGATTCAGAGCCTCTCGTTTTGTCACCAACATATGCTAGTGGGAATCTTTATTATATAACTTGGCTTGTATATTCCAGTGATGGGCTTCCCCAAATTGGCCTAGGTCTTTGTGAGCAAGCAAGTTGGATGCACACCCACTAGTTCTCCTTTTGAGCTTTCACATACTTATAGCTCTACTGCATCCTTTGTATGGCAATCACTACTCATTCACATTGATATCTCTTAATGGGCATCTCCATAACCATTTGATACGCCGAGTCAATGTGACCATCCCCTCCTTTTTTGTCTCACAACCACCACCACACTCTATTCCACCTATAGCGATATATCCATGGCTCGCGCTCATGTATTGCGTGATAGTTGAAAAAGGTTTGAGAAAGTAAGAGTGTGAAAACAATTACCTGGCCAATACTGGGATTGTGCATGATTTAAATTAGTTGTGTGGGGATGATGGAGCATAGCCAGACTATATGATTTTGTAGGGATAACTCTCTTTGGCCTTGTTATTTCGAAAGTTCATGATTGCCTTGCTAGTTTGCTTGAAGTATTACTGTTTTCATGTCAATAGAAAACTATTGTTTTGAATCTTACGGACCTGAACATTCATTTCACATGAAAGAAGTGCTTGGCCAACTTGATCTATGATTCTTGCAACGGGAGAAGTGCTTGGTTTTGGGTTCATACCGTGCGGTGACCTCACCCGGTGACAGAAGGGATAGTGAGGCACGCATCATGTTGTTGCCATCAAGGATAAAAAGATGGGGTTTTCATCATTGGTTTGAGTTTATCCCTCTACATCATGTCATCTTTCTTAAGGCGTTACTCTTTTTGTCATGAACTCAATACACTAGATGCATGTTGGATAGCGGTCGATGTGTGGAGTAATAGTAGTAGATGCAGAAAGTATCGGTCTACTTGTCTCGGACGTGATGCCTATATGTATGATCATTGCCTTAGATATCGTCATGACTTTGCGCGGTTCTATCAATTGCTCGACAGTAATTTTTTCACCCACCGTATTATTTGCTATTTTGAGAGAAGCCTCTAGTGAACACTATGGCCCCCGGGTCTACTTGAGACCTTATTTTCAGCCTTACACTTTTACTTCGTTGCACTTTCCGCCTTCAGTTCTCACTTTGCAATCAATCTTGAAGGAATTGACAACCCCTTTATAGCGTTGGGTGCAAGCTCTTTTGTGTTTGCGCAGGTACTCTGGACTTGACGAGATTCTCCTACTGGATTGATACCTTGGTTCTCAAACTGAGGGAAATACTTATTGCTCCTGTGCTGCATCGCCCTTTCCTTTTCAAGGGAAAAACCAACGCAAGCAAGTCTCCGTCAACGTGTCAATTTCTGGCGCTGTTGTTTGAGAAGTAGCACCCAACCCTTCCCCTTGCCTCCTATATATAGTAGAGGTGAGGCAAGGGTTGTACACAATCATTCCTATGCCCTGGCGGCAACCCTCTCCCTCCCGTTACTCCATTTTCTCCTCACATCGTATCTACGGTAGCGCTTGATGAAAACCTGTCGGGATTTCTCCACCACCATCGCCACCATGCCATCGTCCTGGTTAAGATCCCATCTACTTCTCCTCCCTCGCTTGCTGGATCAATAAGGAGGAGACGTCATCGAGCCGCACGTGTGCTGAAGGTGGAGGCGTCGTCCGTTTGCCACTAGATGAGATTAGATTATGATTGGATTGTGAAGAGTATGACTACATCAACCGTGTTATATACGCTTCCACTTAATGGTATACGAGGGTACGTAGACACACTTTCTCCTCTCGTTGCTATGCATCTTCATATATGGATCTTGGGTGTTCGTAGAAATTTTTTCGTGTCCCATGCAATGTTCCCCAACAAAAAGTGCCCATGTACTTCACTTATATCTTTTGAGAATAACGATACATACATTTTATAGAAGCAAATTGCACTATGTTTCTTAACTTATATATTTTTGAGAGCTGAATAGGTAGTGGTAATTTGCATGAGTTATATGTTTGGTCAAAGAACAATAGTTATACAAGAGTGGTATAATAAAAACTTTCATGCCGATCACTAAATAGGTTGTGTCTGATAAACGATATTAAGGTTATAATATTAAGGCTTACTATTTAAAAATCTTGGTCTAGTAAAAATATTGATCTTAAGGTTTATGATGTCTCATTCAATAAACTGCTCATCATGATATGGCCGAATCAGGGGCGCGCGATGGTTAACTCCTCCCAACCTCCCTCATTGGGGCATGCGAGTAATACTTTGCTTCAAGGGCTTCTTAATAAATACTTGAGTTCTTTATGACTAATGTGAGTTTGTGGACTATAAGCACTTCCACCTATCCATAGTTTGCTTTCCTCTTCGGTACCGTCCATTGCCCGTTGTTGCCTCGAGACTTGGTGCAAACTTCACACGTGCATCTAAACCCCGTGATATGATACACTCTATCACACATAAGCCTTATTATACCCTTCCTCAAAATAGCCACCATACCTACCTATTATGGCATTTTCATAGCCATTCGAGATATATCGACATGCAACTTCAGTTGTTGTTGTTCCTTACATGACTTGAGCATTCATTGTCATTTTGCTTTGCATGACATATAGAGATGACATGATATTTTGTGGCAAAGCAATTGTTCTTCATTTTTATACATGTTATGCTAGATCATTGCACATTTTGGTACATGAGAGAAGCATTCATGTGTAGTCATCACATTGTTCATATACCGAGTTGCAAGTAAAATCAAGTGTGATTCATTATTATGGTGGGCCCCTACCTGTGAGCATAAAAAAGAGGCCAAAAATAGCCCAACATAAAAAACAGATAACAAAATGAAAAGATCAAAAAGAAAAAATGCGGAAAATGAGAGGGGGCACAATACTATCCTTTTCCACACTTGTGCTTCAAAGTTGCACCATGTGAGTTTGCATATACTTCATGGTTGTGCTAGTGGGATCTTTACATTACATAACTTGGCTTCTATATTCTCGTAACGAGCTTCCTTAAATGCTCGAGGCCTTCATGAGAAAGCAACTTGAATGCACACCCACTTAGTTGCATTTGAAGAGATTTAATACACTTATAGATCTAGTGCATTTGTTGCATGGAAACCACTACTACTCACATTGACATAAACCGTAAGGCCTCTCGGTTGCCTAACTATCAGTCGTGTTGATTTGAGACGTTCTACACTTTTTGTTTTCTTATAAACACCAATCATCATTCTCTTTTCCATTTAAAGTTTTAAGTCCATGGCTCACAGTCATGTATTGTAACGCCCCGGACACACCCGCCGACGGCCGTTACTCCTGGCAGGATCTAGACTGGCCCCACATATCAATACTAGTCTTTTCTGTGCACTTTGCCCTCGCTCATGCGCACCCGGGATCAATTTCCCGGTCGGTCACCCATCCTAGAACTACTCCAAGACGAGCATGCTTAACCTAGGAGTTCTGTTCGAATGGGCTCCTGAAAAAGAAGAAAATCCTTATTGATATGAGTAGTCTATCATCGAGGCTATCACATACACCACCACTCATAGGAACTGATGTCCTCGTCGGGCCACAAGAATGTTCCCTCTTGGCACAAACGTCTATGCGTCCAGTACAGTACATGTGTCATGACGTGTGCCATGACGGGTCACAAACGTCATGAACAACATGACTGCACATCTGTCCGCAAACATCCGTGTAACCACGGGGGTCGGCTCTGATACCAACTTGTAACGCCCCGGACACACCCGACAGCGGTCGTTACTCCTAGCGGGATCTAGACTGGTCCCACATATTAATACTAGTCTTTTCTGCGCACTTTGTCCTCACTCATGTGCACCCAGGATCAACTTCCTGGTCGGTCACCCATCCTAGAACTACTCCAAGCCGAGCACACTTAACGTGGGAGTTCTGTTCAAATGGGCTCCCAGAAAAGAAGGAATTCCTTATTGATATGAGTAGTCTATCATCCATGCTATCACATGTATTGAGTGAAGTTGAAAAGGTTGAATCGAGAAAAAGTATGATACAGTTGCTTGACTTGGCACCGGGGTGTTCATGATTTATACTCTATGTTAGGAAGACTAATCTATGCCATCCTTACATGCTTAAATGTTTAGGAATAACATTCTTTAGCTTCATTTATTTTGAAAAGAGATTGATTAATTTCCAGAATTCTTGCATATTATCATTTTGATATTTAACAATTCATTTGCTTACCTATATTCATAGCATAAAGAATTATATGATTAATACATGTTAGGTAGAATTTCACATCAAAAATTATGTTTTATCATTTGCCTACTCGAGGACAAGTAGGAATTATTAAACTTCGGGATGTCGATAGGTCTGCAATGTATGTATAATTTTTGATTATTTTATGCTATTATATTATCAATTGAAAGGATGTGGATGTCGCCTAGAGGGGGGTGAATAGGCGCTTTAAAATAATTATGGTTTAGGCTTGAACAAATGCGGAATAAAACTAACGATTAATTTGTCAAGCACAAAACCTAAAACAACTAGGCTCAACTATGTGCACCAACAACTTATGCTAAGCAAGATAAACAACTAAGTGATAGCAAGATGTATGACAAGAAACAATATGGCTATCACAAAGTAAAGTGCATAAGTAAAGGGTTCGGGTAAGAGATAACCGAGGCATGCGGAGACGATGATGTATCCCGAAGTTAACACCCTTGCGGATGCTAATCTCCGTTGGAGCGGTGTGGAGGCACAATGCTCCCCAAGATGCCACTAAGGCCACCGTAATCTCCTCACGCCCTCGAACAATGCAAGATGTCGTGATTTCACTAAGGGACCCTTAAGGGCGGTCACCGAACTCGTACAAACAAGGTTGGGGCTATCTCCACAACTTAATTGGAGGCTCCCAACAACACCACGAAGCTTCACCACAATGGCATATGGCTTCGAGGTGACCACAAATGCTCGGGGCAATCTCCACAACTTAATTGGAGACCCCACTGCTTGCCCGGAGCTTTCACCACAATGATTGAACTCCGAGGCACCACCAAGCTTCTAGGGGTACCAAGTACCCAAGGGTAATAAGCTTCTCAACTTCTCACTTCCACATATCATCGTGGAGAACTCAAACCGATGCACCAAATGCAATGGCAAGGGCACACGGAGTGCCCAAGTCCTTCTCTCCCAAATCCCACCAAAGCAACTAATGCTAGGGAGGAAAATGAGAGGAAGAACGAAGAAGAACACAAAGAACTCCAAGATCTAGACCCAAGGGGTTCCCCTCACTTAGAGGAGAAAGTGATTGGTGGAAATGTGGATCTCGATCTCCTCTCTCTTTTCCCTCAAGAACTAGCAAGAATCATTGAAGGGATTGAGAGTTAGCAAGTTCTAAGAAGGTCAACAATGGGGGGCAAACTCGAGCTTCACGGATAAGGTTCAATGGGGAAGAAAACCCCCATTTATAGGTAGGGAAATCCAACCGTTATGCTTCACAGCCCGCACAGAGCGGTACTACCGCTCATGGGAGCGGTACTACCGGTCGATAGGTTCACTAGCCATGCTGAGGCAAAAAGGATGAGCAAATAAAGTCCGATGGAGCGGTACTGCCGCTCGGTAGTTTTACCAACCATGCTGAGGCAAAAAGGATGCACAAATAAAGTCCGACGGAGCGGTACTACCGCTCGCCACAGAATCTGCTTAACTTTCGCATACGGACTCCGAATTCAACGAAACCAAGTTTGTTAGAAAGCTAAAGACATGGGATAACACAATCTTGATACAAATATAAATAAGAAGCAAGTGAGAAAAGGCCCATATGAAAATGGTGAGAACCCTTCCTCGAATAAGACCGGCAAAAACTCCCAACATCGAAAACATCATAGAAGATGCATATGGACTCCGTTTTCAATGAACTCGAGCTTGTCATGACGATGAACATAAGATCTAAAACTAACAAAGAGAAACACCAAACAAGAACCAAGAAGTATGATGCAAGGATGCAAATGGTTTGAGGTCTCAATGAACGATATGATCAAGCTACTCACTTGAGAGCCCCCTTGACAGTACGACAATCTATCCTAAAACAGAAAACCTATCAAGGGCAAACCTATACCTTGCACCTCGTCCTCTTGAGCTGGAAGACGATGATCTTGGCTTCCTCAAGATTGACCACCTTTCTTGATTGCGTTGGCTTGATGAAGGCTAGTTGATTGCTCCCCCATACACACTATGGGTGAGCCACTCTGCAGCATATCTTCACAAGTCCATTACCACCACAATGGACGGCAAGCTTCAAGCATGATATCTTTGTGATGATCCACTTGAACTTGCACACCGCAATCTTGATGACGATCACCACTTGACGTCATCCTCCATGGGTTGTATGAGATCTTCCTCTTGACGCAAGCCATGGAAACACACCTAACCCCACATAGAACTCTCAAGAAGACCACGGGTTAGTACACAAACACGTAATGGACAATGCTTACCATACCATGGGATCACTTGATCCCTCTCGGTGCATCTTGTACGCTTTGTGTGTTGATCATCTTTGATTTACTCTTTGTCTGACGATCTTGATCAACCTTGTGTCTCTACGACCATTCTTTGGATAATACCTTGAATACCACCTTGGTCAACATATAAACTCCTTGAACCCAACAGATGGACTTCAAGAAGTGCATATGGACAAATCCTATAAATATAACTAAGGCAACCATTAGTCCATAGGGATTGTCATAAATTACCAAAACCACATATGGAGAAATAAGCTCTAACATCAATCTTGTATGCTTTATATATAATTTTATATTGTTTTCATGGACTAACTTATTAATTTAGTTCCTAGTGTGAGTTCTTGTTTTCTGCGTATTTTTGGTTTTCTAGGAAATCCATACCAACGAAGTCCAAATGCAATGAAACTTTTTGACGTTTTTCCTCAATAAAAAGAGACCATGTGAGCTTTGGGGGAAGACCATACGAGCCACGAGGTAGCCACATGGCAGGGGGCATGCCCTGGTCCTTGTAGACCCCGTCGAGCTACATTTGACCTAAAACCAACGTTATAAATTCCCATATATCTAGAAACTCTCAGAGGGAGACCCGAAACAATTTTATCACCACCACAATCCTATGTTCTTCCAAGGCCCCGTTTGGAGCCCTGTTCTAGCAACCTACCATACGGACAATCATCGAGGAGGCTATTTTCATCAACCTTGTTGCGTCCATAATGGTGTGTGAGTAGTTCCTACAGGACCTTTGGGTCCATAGAAATAGCTTGATGGATCTCTCTCTCTCGCTCCCTCCCTCCCTCCCTCCTTCTCTCTCCATCTCCATCTCTCTCTATCTCTCTCTCCCTCCCTCCCCTCCCTCCCTCCCTCCCTCCATCTCTCTCTCCCTCCCTCCATCCCTCTCCCCCTCTCCCTCTCCCTCTCCCTCCCTATCCCTCCCTCTCCCCCTCTCTCCCTCTCTCTCTCTCCCTCTCTCTACCCCTCTCCCCCCTCTACCCTCTCCCCCTCTCTCTCCCTCTCTCCCCCACTCCCTTCCTCTCTCCCACCCTCTCTCCCTCCCCATCCCTCCCTCCCCCTCCCTCCGTCCTCTCTCTCTCTCTTTTGATCTTCAATACAATGATCTCTTCACAGACCTATTCTTGTGGTGCATCTGTTGGGATCCGATGAATTGTTGGTTTATGATCAAATTGTTCATTGAAAGTAATACAATCTTTTAAGTCTATTATGTGTAATTTGATAGATATATATACGTTCTGATCTGTGTGATTTTTTTGGCCAAGTTAATGAGTAGATCATGAGAGGGAGTGGTGCCTAATAGTGGGTTCAATATTGCGGCGTCCTTACTCTATGACAGGAGGCGTTGCAAGGCACATATTGTATTGTTGCTACTAAGGATAAAACGACGGGGTTAAAACATATTATTTGATCTTAATTTGTCTACATTATGTCGTCATGATTAAAGTGTTGCTTTGTTTATTATGGTATTAATACTTCAAGATGCATGTTTGATAGCGGTCTTGGGTGGATTAATAGTAGTAGATGCAGTTGGACGGCGGTCTTGGGTGGATTAATACCCACCATTATTATGCTTATGAGAGATGCTCTAGTGAACACTATGGCCCATGGGTCCAATTTTCCTATTAAATACCAAAAATACAAATTGCTTGCTATTTTCATTTAGCTTTTATTTATATACCTATCACTAGCAGATTTAATCCTTGCAATACGAGGGAACAAAGGTATTGGCAACCTTCTTTCCTTCATCGGGTGCGAGCATTTGCTATATGTGTGTGTGCAGGTAATATTAATGTTATGTGTGTCGTGTATCCTATTCGTTCGATAACCTTGGTTCGTAACTTAGAGAAATACTATACTTCTACATCATTCCCTCTTAGGGGGAAACCTAATACCTACACCAAGTAGCAACAAGGTATTGAAGATCCAAAGACAAAGAGAGAGGGAGAGAGAGAGAGAGAGAGAGATTTAGCTACTACTATGGACCCTTAGGTCCTTAAGGAACTACTCACACATTGTCATGGAGACGGCAAGGTTGATGAAGAGACCTTCGACAATGGCTTCCCCTTCGATAGAACTCTGAAATATTGATTTAAATTGGATCTCTTCATAATAGAGGTTTCCGACGACGATAAAATTCTTCTCGAACCATGACATATAGTTTCCCTACTTATAGTTATTTATGACGGTGGAATTGGACTAAGGCGATTCCCGTGGGCCCCACATGGAAAGGTGGTGTGGGCATCCCCTGGGCGTGCCACGTATCCATCTCATTGCCTCGTGGCCCGTCTCAATGTCTCCGAAAGCTTCAAGTGTTTATTGTTAGCCGAAAAAATCATGTTAAACCGGCAACGTATTTTGACCTCCATAGATATAGATTTCCTACAAAACCAAAAACAAGCAGAAAACATAAACTAAATCGATAGGTTAGTCCATGAAAATAATATAAGTTGACATAAAAATTATATAAAAATGATAATATAGTATCATGAAATTTAAAAAAATAGATACATTTGAAACGTATCAGGTATGCATGCCACTTTGTTTACGTTGTCGTTGCACACCTCTCATTTGTCTGCTGCCTAGGTACAATCTCCCTTGCGGATGTCACCCATGGGGGTCACCTCGCCCGACAAGTGTTTGATGAAATGTATGTTGTAATCTTTTTATAGTTTTCATCCCTTCTTTAAAACAATGGATACCAACATGGAGTACATGTACAAGCACTACACTGATTCATCCATCGAGCAGGGTCGTGCAGATGAAATGATGATGATGCAGATGCTCCTTGCAGAGGCGGAGCATGTGGAAAAGCATCTTTGGAAGAGCATGTTTTCAATTTCAAGGGAACGATTAAGTGTCAACGAGTGCTGAAATGGAACAAGGTGCGAGGACTTTCAACACTTATGGGCGACTACTTTGTCCTTGTTGCCCTATTCACTCAAAAAAAATATGGCGCTTCACATGCGAAAAATGTGTTCTATTGCCTCTACAGTGTCATCTGGTCCTACGATGACTACCTCATCTTGACGAAGGATCTCGTAGTAAGAATTGGATTCTCTGATTGCCAAAAGTACACTAATACATTATGTTTGCATATGGCGCGAACGATACCTTCGGATGTTTGAGAGCATATGCAGAGACGCCATGATCATATTTGCTACTCGGGTGGTCGAGAAGTTTGGACCTCACTACTTGAGAGAACCAACTATCACAGACATCGAAAGGCCCATGGCACTCTCGAAAGCATGAGGGTAGCTAGGGATGCTCAGATCTCTTACTTGCATGCACTCGAGATGCAAGAACAACCCAAAAGCTCTACAAGGTATCAGGGTCATGTTAAGAAGCCCACCATCATGCTTGAAGAAGTTGCATCACATAACATCGGGATTTGACACACTTTCTTTGGCATGTTCGGGTCTCACAATGACATCAATGTGTTGCAGCGATCTCCATTCGCTACTAGGTTGACTGAAGGTTAAGCTCCTCCGTGTAACTATATTGTCAATGGTTATGAGTACAATATAAGCTACTATATGATTGATCATATCTATCCTCTATGGACAGCCTTTGTCAAGACCATTTTTTGAGAGTGATGATCAAAAAATGCCCACTTTGCCCAAAAGGAACTATGAAGGACACTAAGAGAATGTTTGGAGTGCCCCAAGCTTATTTGTGGACCTACCTTTGTCAAGCTTCTTTTTTCTTCCCCTCTTCATCTCCATCAATCACATGTATTTGACCGTACAACTCGGGAAAGATTGTAGGTGGTATGGTTCTGTGTATGCATAAATGGTGGCCCAAACTGGACACGCACGATAATTGTTTGAAATCAAAATTTTCCAATCCTGGTTGTATTTGCTCTTACACTAGAGTACGGATTTCTCGAGGCTCAGCTCAAGCTCAATATTTTGAAGATATCAAAAATCATATCTAGAAGTTCCAAAAAAATTGAAAAAAAATCCATGAAAACATATATGTATTCTGTAGGAACGTGTGGAATTTCGTCGGAAAATGTTGTGATTGATAGGTTATAGAAAAAAGACAAAATTCTGGCCCAATAACAAAAATTAAAGGCCCGATTAAAAATGTGTATTTGTATTTTTTCTGTACGCCACATATAAAGGTATGTTGCTATGAAATTTTGCACATAGATAGTATACATGTGCATGTGTGTTCACAAATAAATTTGGAATTTTTCGTGCTCCGGAAAATAAGAATTTGAAAACAAGCTCACTTGAGCTCGGGCTCTGTTGGCATTTTCCGCATACACTGGTGTTATCTGTTAGGCGTTGTTCAATAACAAGTGCATGAAATACAGACTATACGTTAATAAAACAACCGAATTAAATGCATCACGGCTTCCGTAGGGTTGATGCAGCTCCCATTATTATAGCCATTACAAACCCCAGGCCTGCACCAAGTGATGCACCTACCGCAGCAGCTGTGACAGATCCATCTCTTTTTCGTGGGTTCTGCTTTGCTTGACGAGACACCGCCTTTTCTCTTGCAAGATCCAGAGACAATTTCTCACGAGCAAACTCCTATTCAAGCATGCAACGTTCAGAGTTACAACCAGTAAGATATATACATAATGCACTCCATAATGAGGCGATGATCCTTGCTGCATATGAACACATATCGTCGAAAGCTACTCTCATATTGGATTTTCATCCTATGGCATGGTGGAAATGCTTCATGTGGTCAAATCAGGCCAATGTGCTATTGGATTTTAAAGGAACAGCTTATTTGCTGCCAGATAAATTTAAAAAGCTCGAACCTTGAGACACGTAAGATTCATTTGGTACTCCCCTGATTCATGCTACTTGTCTTAAATTTGTCTAGATACGGATGTATACGAATACATCCGTATCTAGACAAATTTAAGACAAGTAATATGGATCGGAGGAGTATTGCACTCACCTCACTATCAAGCCTGATAATTTCTGCCTTGTTCATATGGAATTATGTTTGTTCCCCCATTTCGCCTAAACATAAATATGCAACAAAAGAGACGTACCTCAAAAGCTGGTTCTTCATTACTCGCAATTACTTGATGTAGATGCTGTTGAAGGGCATCAACACCCTCCACGTGCATAACAATGTCCTTCCTATGAAATGGTGACAGCGCAAAGTTTACTGGGTGAAAAGCGGCTCCGCCCAAAGAATCCTCCTCCAAATCGCCACTGGTAGAACTGATGGGACACAGACTATTTGTAGCACTTGGCATTAGAAATGGAGAAGAGTTGATAACCTTAGTGTTATCGGGAGAAGCTTTATATGCTTCCATAGCTGAACTGATTAATGTGTTCTGTTCATGCGCGCTGACAGCAAATTTGTTGGTTATGGCAAGAATCCAGGGAACACCAAGAACCTTGGCTTCATCCAAAAGAAGTGAAAGAGCTGGCTGAGGTTCAGAAGAGTTGGACTGGTAATACTGCGGAATACGATGTGCTAGGTTATGCACAACAATGATTAGATCAGTCTTCCTGCTGAGATCATGTATTCCTAACTGCAATTCTTTTTTGAAGCGCCTAACTTCTAAAGGTAGGTCCTGTTAGAACAAAAATTCATAATGGTTTAATTATGTACACTCTGGGGTTCAATAATCACGTCGTAGAAGACATAAAACCACTAGGATACCTACTACAACTCTCCATATATCAATCATGATAGAACTCACTGGCTAAGAGCTAGAGAGAAATTTCAACAAGATGATCCTATTTACATGAAAGTTGATTTGGTGATTGCTCTTACAAAACATAAACCAGAGGCCGCGAAGAGAGAAATTTCAACAAGATGGAACACAACTACAACAAATCTGTCAAGTGGTAGAAATTAGTACAACATGGAACAATTGTTTTACATAGGATAGAATAATGTACTTTTCCCTTGCATAATACAACCAAATTTTCTTTTTATGATAATAATCCCAACCAGTTGCATGTTTCACTGTTTCAGAACCAAGTATTACACGTAAAGCAAAATAGTTCTAACTTCAAAACAATTACTGATGTGTTAAGCTTCATGCACTAGCCAACGCAACCAAAAGTTAACCCCCCCCCCCCCCCCCAGACTATACTAAAAAATGCTACAAGTGGTATCAAAGTCCTCCATTAATGAATCCTTGGTAAGCTGACACATTACTGCCCAAGGAGGGTATGGATGGGCCCCTATTTCACCGGTTAGCCTCATGGGCTAGTCCACACCTGCGTGAGAAAATCCCATGGCCCCGCTGCCGCGTCACCACACAGTCACACACTGTTGGCCCCAGATGGCAGTATCTGCGGCTAGCCTCTAGGTCTGCGTAAATTGTTTCAGGAATTATGATTCAAATAGTATTGAAGTATAAATTCCAGAAAGTCATATAAACTTCTCTATAAGTCATATTTAATTCTCTTTAAATCAGAATATGGCAAATAATATGTCTATTTTGATAAATAACTGTGTAGAATTCAAATATGCCATCTGCATTCATGTTTGAGCATTTTAAATTCATATATTCATTTAAATAACATCAATGAATATTTTACATTGATCAACAAGACCCTCAAGTATGGAGTGGTAGACGTCGAGACGTGGGGACCGGATTATTCTGGTCAAGCTGGTAGTTATAGAGGACATGATTAGAAGTGTACCGACTGGTGAGAGGCTCTTCATAGGAGGAAATCTCAATAGCCATGTGGGCTAATCTAACACGGGTTTTGAAGGGATGCATGGCAGCTTTGGCTATGGCATCACGAATCAAGGAGAAGATGTCTTAAGCTTTGCGCTAGCCTACGACATGATCGTAGCTAACACCCTCTTTAAGGAGAGAGAATCACATCTAGTGACTTTTAGATGTGCCATCTTCGGCCTTCTTCCACGGCGACGGTGACGATATGGTTGAGCATGGGATTTTCCCTTCGACCACGGCGGCATTTGGAGAAGAGTTGAGCGACTTATGCCACCATATTGAGAGTGAGAGTGAGTTTACCACCAGCCCCATGTATGATGTTGTTAGGAAAGCAACTTGTATTCCCATGAGGCCATAGGCCGATATATATACATGTACAGGTGATGGACTATATGCAGGAAAACCCCTTATATATTGGGATAAATACAAAAGGGTACATGACTTGTATTATAACTCTAACCCCCCCCCCCCCCCCTCAAACTCATGGTGGATGAACAACATTGAGTTTGGAGAGATAAAAGCCATGTTGTGCTCTAGTCTGGGCCTTCGTCAGGAAATCCGCCAAGTGTAACTCGGAAGGCACATACTGAAGAGCAACAACCTGATCCTGCACAGCAGCGCGCACATAGAAAGCATCAACACCAATATGCTTGGTGAGCTCATGCTTCACAGGATCACGCGCAATGCTAATAGCACCTGTACTGTCAGATAAGAGCAGAGTCGGTGTAGTGACAGAAACACCAAAATCCTTAAGTAACCACCGTAACCAAGTCACCTCTGCCGTCAAAAGAGCCATCGCTCGCAACTCAGCCTCTGCACTCGAACGGGAAACTGCAATCTGTTTCTTCGTCTTCCAGGCAATGAGAGAACCACCAAGAAAAACACAGTAAGCAGAAAGTGAACGGCGATCTGAAGGATCACTAGCCCACGTAGCATCCTAATAGGCATGAAGCTGTAAAGAACTGGAGCGAGGAAAGAATAAACGGTGAGAGATTGTGCCCCGAAGATATCGGAGAACACGGAGGAGATGACTATAGTGAACCGATGTGGGAGTAGAGACAAACTGACTCAGAATATGAACCGGATAAGAAATATCCGGACGAGTGACAGCTAGATAAACAAGACTGCCAACAAGATGACGATAGCGCGTCGGGTCAGGCAGGGGATCACCATCAGTAGCAGAGAGGTGAACATTGAGCTCCATAGGAGTCTCAACAATGCGCTCATCAGTAAGAGCAGCACGAGCAAGAAGATCCTGGATATACTTTTCCTGGGATATAAAAAAGCCATCAGAGGTAGAAGAGACTTCAATCCCAAGAAAGTAGCGAAGAGGTCCAAGATCAGACATAAGGAACTGCTCACTAAGACGAGCCTTGACAAAGGCAATATACTCAGGGTCATCCCCAGTGATGACCATGTCATCAACATAAAGAAGAAGAAGAGTCCGACCACGAGGAGAAAGGTGAATAAACAATGTTGGATCATGAACACTGGGTGAAAAACCAGCGGCAGTCACCACAGAGGCAAAACGCTCAAACCAGGCTCGGGGGGCTTGCTTAAGGCCATAGAGAGAGCGACGAAGACGGCATACCATGCCATCAGGAACAGAATACCCAGGTGGAGGCTGCATGTACACCTCCTCACGCAGCTCACCATTAAGAAAAGCATTCTTAACATCAAGCTGAGAGATAGACCAGTGGCGTGTAGAGGCCACGGCAAGAAGTGTACGAACAGTGGTCATATGAGCCACAGGAGCAAAAGTCTCGTCATAATCACGACCATGCTCCTGCTGAAAACCACGAGCCACAAGACGAGCTTTGTGACGCTCAAGAGAATCATCGGAGCGAGTCTTTACCTTGTAGACCCACTTACAAGTGATGGGACGGACTCCAGGAGGAAGGGAAACAAGATCCCACGTACCTGTGCGTTCAAGAGCAGCAATCTCCTCAGCCATCGCAAACTGCCATTCAGGATGAACAACAGCCCGATGATAAGTAGTCGGCTCAAGAACAGCAGCTCCAGCGGTGGAAAATCCTAAGCGATCAACAGGCGGACGAGGACGAGAACGCAAGCCATAAGTAGGCTGAGACGAGGATGACGACACATCCAGAGAGGCATCCACAGAACGTGAACGACGAGTGTAACACTGAGGAAAAGATGGAACAATGGAAGGAGGAATCGCTAAAGTAGAATCGGAGAGTGGCGACGAAGAAGTCACCGGAGATGAAGATGTAGAATCCGGTGACATGCTAGACGAGGAGACCGTGGAAGCTGGTGGCGACAAATCGACTGGAGGTGGAGAAGCAGACGGAGCGGAATGAGTAGGCAAAGGCTCGACGAGTGTGATAGGCGTGTCAGGAAAAGTGAGAAAAGAGATATCCTCCACTGAAAAAGTCGAGGAAGATGGGCGTGGGTAGAAGGGACGAGACTCATCAAAAGTCACATCCCGAGAGATACGTATCCGACGACCGATAGGATCCCAACAACGATAGCCCTTATGCTCATCACTATAGCCTAAGAAGACACACTCAACAGACTGAGCGGTCAGTTTGGTGCGTTCGCGGGGGGCAAGAAGAACATAGCAAACACAACCAAACAAGCGAAGCGTCGAATAATCGGGAGACCGATCAAAAAGACGCTCGAAAGGAACACCACCCTGTAGAGCAGCGGAAGGCTGGAAATTGATGAGATAGGTGGAGGTGGAGACGGCCTCAGCCCAAAAATGAGGCGGGAGAGAGGCAGCAATCATCAATGCACGAGCCGTCTCAAGAAGATGACGATGCTTGCGCTCAGCCACACCATTCTGAGCGTGAGCACCAGGACAAGAGAATTGAGAAAGAGTCCCTTGCTCAGTAAGAACACAACGCAACATCTTAGAGATATACTCGCCAGCGGAGTCAGCACGGAACACACGAATGGGAGAAGAGAACTGAGTATGAACCATGGCAGCAAAACGCTTATAAATGGACAACACCTCACTACGAGAAGTCATGAAATAAAGCCATGTGTAACGAGAGAAGTCATCTATGAAAATAATATAGTATTTATGACCCCCTTTCGAAGCGAAGGGAGCCGGACCCCATACATCGGAATGAACTAAATCAAAAGGACGCTTAGACACTGACTCACTATGTGGATATGGTAACTGAATCTGCTTGACAAGACGACAACCCTGACACTCTAAAGAGGCATCTCCTGAGACAGACCCCAGAAGACCTCGACGAACTAACGACGACAAACGAGAACCACACAGATGACCAAGTCGATGATGCCACTGCTGGAAGGAACCAGTAGCCGATGCGACCAAAGCGGAAGAACTGGCGATAGAGTGTGCAGCGGAAGGAACATGAAGCCAGTCCAACTCCCAAAGACCCTCAGAATCACGGCGGCGAGGACCAGCCCCAACCAGAGTGTGCGTGCGATGGTCCTGGACAGAACAAGAGTCAGGGTCAAGGATGACACGACAACCAGAATCAGCAAGTTGACCAGCGGAAAACAAATTCATGGTGAGTCGGGGAACATGAGCAACATTAGGAACAGAATAAGGAGTGGTAAGAGTGCCTCTACTAACGACAGGAAGGGGAGTACCATCAGCGGTGAGGACATGAACAGGAGAATCAAGTGATCGAAGAGAGGACAGAGTGGAAGAATTAGAAGTCATATGGAAGGAAGCTCCAGAGTCCAGAACCCATGGGGATGTACCTGACTGTGTAGAAGGTGGTTGCTCAGTGCGGGAAGCCTCAGTCACAGAACCAGCAGTACCCGTCGAGGAAGAACCCGAAGCAGCGAGCAGACGCTTAAGTCTCAGAATATCCTGCTCAGTCAAAGCGATGGCTGAAGTTGTCGAGGTCTCTGTAGATGATGAGCGCGCCTTGCGCAAGTGTTTCTTCTTCGTGTAGCAGTTGGACTCAATATGACCATCATTGTTGCAGTAGCCACAATGTGGACGGGGGCGACCTGAGCCTCCAGAAGGTGTGGGCAAGAGCGGCGGAGCACTCGAGCGAGAAGGGGTCGGTGCAGCAGATGGCTTAGAAGGAGCCCGAGCAGCGAACACCGAAGGAACCTCTAGCAAACCAGCACCACGTAAACGAGTCTCCTCGGCACGAATCTCAGAAAGCGCCTCCATGAGAGAGATACGGCCACGAGCAAACAACTGAGCACGCCGGGGCTCAAACTCCTTACGAAGCCGAGACAGGAACTCGTAGACGCGATGGAACTCCAAATCGGCCTGGACAGCCTGGCAACAGGGGCAAGTACGACAACCAGCACTGCGGAGAGAATCAAGCTAGCGCCAGATGGCAGAACTCTGTGCATAGAAGTCATCAACAGTAGAGTCACCCTGCTGAAGAGCATGCTCCTGACGGACCATAGAGAGGTATAAGGCATCACCCGAGGGCTCATAGCGCTGACGAAGGCGAGTCCACATCTCAAACACAGTAGGAAGGCCCAAAAACTCAGAGGCAAACTGAGGCAGAACACTAGCAGTGAGAACAACTGCAGCACGAGCATCATCACCAAGCCACTGGGTGTAAGTAGACAGAGCACCATGATACGTCTGAAGAGCCTCCTCATAAGCCAAAGCCTTCTCATCATAAGCACGGAGATCGGCCTCATCAGCAAGCTTAGCCGCATCCTTTGCGGCCTGAGAAGCATCCGCAGGAAGAGCCGGTGGGGTCGGCGGAGTGGGAGCCACGGGAGGAACCGGACATGGCGGACAACAGACCTCGCCAGAAAGAAAACCCCATAGGCGGATGCCACGCATGTGAATGCGCATGAATCCAATGAACTCGGTGTAGTTAGTGCCATCAAAGATCACCGGACAACGAGGAACAGCAACGTAGCCGGATGTAGCAGACATTTTTTCTTCTTTTTTTTTTGAGAATCAGCAGTAGCAAGCGGAGCCGGATCCAATCGAGAGCAGCGTTGGCTGGCGCTGCAACTGAATCAGAGGATTGGAGCGGCGGCTTGTGAAGAAAACATAGCTGGCGGGCGCTGCAAGTAGAACAGCGCTGTGGATCGGTGGATTGGAACGGGATGGCTGCAGCGGCTGATGGGTGCATCGTCTACCTCGATCCGGCGGCTGGGGCAGGGCCCTGTCGATCTGGGAGAGCAGGAGCACGGCCTACGATGGGAGATCGATCTGGAGCGACGCGACGACCACGAACCCGGGATTCGAACGGGATTGGTGCGGCGGCTGACGGGCCTGTAACTGCCTCGATCTGGAAGAAGCACCTGTCGATCTGGAAGAAGCAGAACCGGATAGAACTCCTCCACAGCGACACGAGGCGAGCAGAACGAGAGGTGGGGGAGATGAGATCGGAAAGAGCACGAGTTGCGCGTGCGGAAAAAGAACCTAGGGCTCTAATACCATGTTAGGAATAAGCAACTTGTATTCCCATGAGGCCATAGGCCAGTATATATACATGTACAGGTGATGGACTATATGCAGGAAACCCCTTATATATTGGGATAAATACAAAAGGGTACATGACTTATATTATAACTCTAACAACTGGGAGGTTTTAAGGGTTTTATTTTGCCATAAAACCGGGTGGGATAATTGGCTGCGACAAAATAAGGCATGGATCAACAACAACAACAAAGCCTTTAGTCCCAAACAAGTTGGGGTAGGCTAGAGGTGAAACCCATAAGATCTCGCGACCAATTCATGCTTCTGGCACATGGATAGCAGGCTTCCACGCACCCCTGTCCATGGCTAGTTCATTGGTGATGCTCTAATCCTTTAGATCTCTCTTTACGGACTCTTCCCATGTCAAGTTCGGTCTACCCCGACCTCTCTTGCCATTATCAGCATGCTTTAGCCATCCGCTATGCACTGGGGCTTCTGGAGGCCTACGCTGAATATGCCCAAACCATCTCAGACGATGTTGGACAAGCTTCTCTTCAATTGGCGCTACCCCAACTCTATCTCGTATATCATCATTCCGGATTCGATCCTTCCTTGTGTGGCCACACATCCATCTCAACATGCGCATCTCCGCCACACCTAGCTGTTGCACATATCGCCTTTTAGTCGGCCAACACTCAGCGCCATACAACATAACAGGCCGAACTGCCGTCCTATAGAGCTTGCCTTTTAGCTTTTGTGGCACCCTCTTGTCACAGAGAATGCTAGAAGCTTGGGGCCACTTCATCCATCCGGCTTTAATTCGATGGTTCACATCTTCATCGATATCCCCATCCTTGTGCAACATTGACCCCAAATAATGGAAGGTGTCCTTCTGAGGTACCACCTGCCTATCAAGGCTAACATCCCCCTCGTCCTCGTGCTTAGTAGTACTGAAAGCGCACCTCATGTACTGAGTCTTAGTCCTACTAAGTGTAAAACCTTTCGATTCCAAGATTTGCCTCCATAACTCCAACTTCCTGTTGACCCCCGTCCGACTATCATCGACTAGAACCACATCGTCCGCAAAGAGCATACACCATGGGATATCTCCTTGTATATCCCTTGTGATCTGATCCATCACCAAGGCAAAAAGATAAGGGCTCAAAGCTGACCCCTGATGCAGTCCTATCTCAATCTGGAAGTCATCAGTGTCACCATTACTTGTCGAACACTTGTCACAACATTATCGTACATGTCCTTGATGAGGGTAATGTACTTTGCTGGGACTTTGTGTTTCTCCAAGGCCCACCACATAACATTCCGCGGTATCTTATCATAGGCCCTCTCCAAGTCAATGAACACCATATGCAAGTCCTTTTGCTCCCTATATCTCTCCATAAGTTGTCGTACCAAGAAAATGGCTTCCATGGTCGACCTCCTAGGCATGAAACCAAGCTGATTTTTGGTCATGCTTGTCATTCTTCTTAAGCGGTGCTCAATGACTCTCTCCCATAGCTTCATTGTATGGCTCATCAATTTAATTCCACGGTAATTAGTACAACTCTGAACATCCCCCTTGTTCTTGAAGATTGGTACTAATATACTCCGTCTCCATTCTTCTGGCATCTTGTTTGCCCGAAAAATGAGGTTGAAAAGTTTGGTTGGCCATACGATTGCTATGTCCCTGAGGCCTCTCCACACCTCAATGGGGATACAATCAAGGCCCATCGCCTTGCCTCCTTTCATCCTCTTTAAATCCTCCTTGACTTCCGACTCCTGGATTCACCGCACAAAACGCCTGCTAGTCTCATCAAAGGAGTTGTCCAAATTAATGGTATACTCTCACTCTCCCCATTGAACAGCTTGTCAAAATACTCCCGCCATCTATGCTTAATCTCCTCGTTCTTCACCAGGAGTTGCTCTGCTCCGTCCTTGATGCACTTGATTTGGTCAACATCCCTCGTCTTCCTCTCTCGAATCTTGGCCGTCTTATAGATGTCCCTTTCGCCTTCCTTCATTCTAACCGTTGGTAGAGGTCCTCATACGCCCAACCCCTTGCTTCACTCACAGCTCGCTTTGCGGCCTTCTTTGCCATCTTGTACTTCTCTGTGTTGTCTACACTCCTATCCAAATATAGGCATCTGAAACAATCTTTCTTCTCCTTAATTGCCTTCTGGACATCATCGTTCCACCACCAGGTATCTTTAGCTTCTCTTCTACTTCCCCTGGACACTCCAAACTCCTTTGAGGTCACCTTACGAATGCAAGTCATCATCTTCATCCACATGTTGTCTGCATCACCTTCTTCCTCCCAAGGGCCCTCCTTAATGACCCTCTCCTTAAACGCCTGAGCTACCTCCCCCTTGAGCTTCCACCACTTCGTTCTAGCGACTTTGGCACGCTTGTCCGGCTGGACACGAATCCGAAAGTGAAAGTCAGCAACCACAAGCTTATGCTAAGGGACAACACACTCTCCAGGTATCACCTTACAGTCTAGGCATGCGCGCATATCTTCTCTTCTCGAGAGGATGAAATCAATCTGGCTAGAGTGTTGCCCACTACTGTAAGTCACTAGATGTGATCCTCTCTTCTTAAAGAGGGTGTTAGCTATGATCATGTTGTAGGCTAGCGCAAAGCTTAAGACGTCTTCTCCTTCTTGATTCCTGATGCCATAGCTAAATCCCCCATGCACCCCTTCAAAACTTGTGTTACATGTGCCCACGTGGCTATTGAGGTCTCCGCCTATGAAGAGCCTCTCGCCAATCGGTACACTCCTAACCATGTCCTCCAAGCCTTCCTAGAACTCCCTCTTGGCGGAGAGGGGTGAGGGGTGAGATAAAAATCGCTCATGGGGAGAGGGGTGACGACGGAAGAGGGAACATTATTTTCTTTTTAAGTAGGAGAGAAGATTAAGTATGGAGATAGATTTACACATATGATTATCTTTTGAGAAAACGCAAGAGTTTGCGTTTCATTTCATTGAACAGGAAGAGAACAACAGTACATGTACGACCTCAAGGGAGGAGAGACACGCACACACCATCGTCCTCATCAAACAACCAGGTGAGGAGGTGTCACCAACTATAGACCGCAACGACGGAACGTCCAGTCGTGTCCAGCCTCTAACCATGAACGGCAAGGCAAGGTAGCTAGATTAATTCGGGTAATTCTAAGCATACATAAACTTTTGATATGAATAACTCGGATAGTATGGGTATTTTTGGTAATATCAGTATTTTAGTTAGTATGGGTAACAAGTTAGTGTAATAATAGCATGAAAATTTTGGACAGTATGAATAATTTGGGTAGTATGGGTATTTCGGGTTTTCCATATTAGAACCCGAACCCTAACCCGAAAACCGAATAGTCAAGAAATGAGAACCGAACCCTTACCCGATACCCGAATTACCCGACAATTCGGGTAATTCGGTTCGGTTCGGGTTCAAGTAGCGGGTTCGGGTACCCAAACACCCAGGGTGAGCTAGGTTCAGAGCCTCAGCCGCATCACAGCCGTTGCGAGGTGCCTCCGGAGAAGACCACATCTCCAGGGCTGTCCGGGATATCGTACCTTCGTGCATCACGTCTCAACTGGCCATTTGGCAGCTGCAGCTCGTCCCGAGTCTTCAGCTAGGACGTGTGCATTATCCTACTGATCATTCCGATTCTCCTGCCTCCAACGAGTGCCTTGCGCTTCGCTCGGCAAGACTTTTCATTGAAACCTTGCTCATTGGACTGCTTCCTGAAGAATCCCTATAAAGGGCGGTGATATCGGGAGAAAATAACAACACATCTCCATCTTCTTCCTCGTATATCAGAAGTGCCGAGCCGCCTTCTGAAAGAAGCTAGCCGTGCTGTCCGTCGTGCAACGGCAGTCTGGTGAGCGGTGTCTCCATGACTCCGGACGCATCCTTCGACCCTGCACGGGGGTGGTCTAGAGTTTTCTGGGCAGCGTTCGCGCGTCGACTCCTTCTTGACGTCCTCAACGAGATCGTCTCGGCAACCGCTGCTTCGTCGACGTCTTCGACGACATCGTCTCCGGTGTCCGCTGCTTCCTCGACGTCTTCGATGACATCGTCTCCGGCAAACTCCATCGACGAACACCAGTGCAACCATCTAGACTGTAAGGTGCATTTGGTCATTGCTAATACTAGATAAATCTGTGCCTGCTCTAGCTGATTCCCGATCAGGTCTATCTAGTGTTTATGGACTGTTTTCTGTTCCTGCTGTTAGTGGATTCAGCCATGTCCTGTGCCGTACGGTACTCTGTATCTTCATGTTAATCTGCCTGTAGATAGATAGCTCCAGCTTATCAAGTGATGTTTTCATTTGCATGCTAATCATACATGGATGGGTGCTATCAATCTGCTTATTTCTGAATCTGGGTTGCATGCTTCTCAAGAAAACCATGTGCATGTTTAACCTGCTCCTGTACGTATTAATTACAGGAATTAAATCAGTGACAAATTGTATATTGCTTGTAACAGGGTTTCCGCAGTGCCCGAGGAGAGGGTCCAGTCGGGGCCATGACAGCGCCCTCAGGTGTCACCGTTGTCAGCGCTGGCCATCACCGCACAGTGATTTCACCCAGGCCCAAGACCATAGACCCCCAAAGAATGCCGAAGCAGGGCAGACAGGAGACTGGGAAGCATATCGCCGGAGAGGACCACCAGCACCGAGAGGGAGACCATGTATCGTCACCGTCTATGTAGGGAAGCACGGCCCGCGCAGTGCAGCAGCCGCCGGATGGCTGCCAAACAAGTTCAGCCATCGCAGGGGGGCGCGTCGAGGCAGGCCTAATGGACCTGTCACCTGCACCTTACCGCCGCCGACCATGGCCGCCGCCGCGTCGGCCCGCAGCATCCGCCACCCGGATCCGCTGGGGCCCAGCCAAGCAGCCGCAGCCGCACCCCCACAGGGTCACGCCGCGCCGCTCGCGTGCTCGCCACACCAGGCCCAGAGGCCCAACCCTCTAGATCTAGGGTCGCCGTCGTGAAACCCTAGGTCCGGAGAAGCGCTGCTCTGTCAGCCTCGTCGAGCCCCACGCTCGAGGGGGGAGGCCGCCTCGGAGCGAAGTTCCGCCGCCGCCGGATCCGCCCGGGAATGGCCCGGTGGGGGGTACCAGCGGTGGCAGGGGGGGTGGAGGGGAGGGGGCGCTCGAGGGGGTCGCATTGCCTCCTGAGTCGCCCGTGGGGAGGGCAATTATCCAAGTACTAAATCTATATGTTTAAACATAACTTATGGTAGTCAAACTACTTATCTCCAAAACAATAGAACCAACAGTCAATTTAACTTTGGACACCATGAAAGATCAAGAATGTCAAGTAAACAAAACCAGAGGTAGTTATTATCAAATATATGGCTTTCACAATACTGTATAGAATTGCATTTTCCCCGCAAAAAAAAAGTTGAATTGCATTCTGAAACTGGTGAGCAAAGAGCAAAAAATAACTGCATTACCTGCAACTTGACTGTTGCCGAATCTAAGTAGCACAATCCATTTGATACTGCCTTGCCATGCAAGTCTATATGTATGCACTCAAGGACTGCATTGTTTCTTTCTTTAAGTTGCCCTAACATTGCTTTTATTAAGGAAGTTTTACCCGCGCCCTACATGCATAAATATGCGTTCAAGTTTAGTATTTCCATGGAACATAAGAAAATTATCACACACCCAGAGATATGGAAGTACCTCTAGTCCAAGCAATCGCACTCTCCGGGTCCTAACATAGACCTCTTTACATATTGTTACAAAATCACTTGTACCATATATAATAACTTCATTCAAACCCTTGCAACAACTTTTATCTTCAAAGGGCTCAACTCCATAATCTGGATTCATAGCATCTGTGACCACAGGAACCATAAAGTCCTCACTTGTGTAATTTGGAGGCTGCTTTAGTGGACGTCCAACTAAAATTCGCATCTTTTGCAATGTAGGTTGCACCTCCTGATCCGATGAATATGATGTTGCTGATGGTAGGGTTTCCACGGCTGTTGAATACCTGCATATGGATAGTTTCGATTAAACAAGGGAATACATGCAAACTACTAAGAAATTGGAACGCCCTAAAACCACAATCTGAAAGAACAAAACTTTTTTTCATATGGGAACTTATTGATCAAGTACAGCATGCAGACACAGAAAATGTTTCTCCAACAAAACATCATTGTTATGCAACCATAATGATATGATTGTTTTTGACAGGGCACAGCCCTCAATTGCTGCACTTCCGTCGAAAATCAAAGAGGAGGCTACCTTATGGGCAAGAGCTGGTGCTGCCGGGCTTCGGGTTATCCTACCGCAGACATGTGATGTACACTAAGTATCATTAGAATGCTTGTATTCTGCCTCCTAGGAGGACTGTAAAACAAACTCTATCTTTCCAATAAAATGAAACGCAAAGGTCCTTTGCGTTTTCTCAAAAATAATGATATGATTTGCAGTTAATGATTAGGAATAGGGTTCAGAATCCACAACAACAAACCATATTATTCTCGAATATATCCATATAGAAGATGTATTTGAAGATAGCATGTATAGTTTTACTAAGAGGCATTCTTATGCTGCAAATTATACCCAATTAAAATGTTGAAGATATTTGATACTCCATAGTTGAGGTTTTAGGCTTAGTAGAACTAAAACTGAATACATGAGGTGCAGTTTTAGTGCTACTAGGCACGAGGATGGAGAGGTTAGCCTTGGTGGGCAGGTGGTACCGAAGAGAGACACGTTTCGATATTTGGGGTCCATGTTGCAGAGGGATGGCGATATCGATGAAGACGTGGGCCACCGAATCAAGGCTGGGTGGATGAAGTGGTGCCATGCTTCTGGCGTACTCTGTGACAAGAGAGTGCCACAAAAGCTAAAAGGCAGGTTTTATAGGACAGCTATCCGACCTTCGATGTTGTATGGCGCGGAGTGTTGGCCAACCAAGAGACGACATATCCAACAGTTAGGTGTAGCAAAGATGCGCATGTTGAGATGGATATGTGGCCACACAAGGAAGGATCGGGTACGGAATGACGATATACGAGAGAGACTTGGGGTAGCACCGATTGAAGAGAAGCTGGTCCAGCATCGTCTCAGATGGTTTGGACATATTCAACGGAGGCCAACGGAAGCGCCGGTGCATAGCGGACGGATAAAGCGTGCTGAGAATGTTAAGAGGGGTCGTGGTAGACCAAACTTGACATGGGAGGAGTCCCTTAAGAGAGATGAAGGTTTGGAATATCGACAAAGACTTAGCCATGGACAGGGGTGCGTGGAAGTTAGCTATCCATGTTCCAGAGCCATGACTTGGTTTCGAGATCTTATGGGTTTCAACTCTAGCCTACCCCAACTTGTTTGGGACTGAAAGGCTTGGTTGTTGTTGTTGTTGTTGTTGTTGTTGTTGTTGTATAGTTGTTTTTCAGCTAAGAGATGAAGCAAAATATTAGCTATGTGATACTACTATCAGAGTTACAGTTTTTTTTCTTCTGATTTGGAGGTTACTTTTGGGTGCTAAATGTTACATGTCATGTTCCAACTTCTTAAAAAGGTATATAAAACAACAAGGATGCATTTAACGTTTGTTTAATGACTGGATTGGTCCCTTATTTCGCTCTTTTAGTTTAAAAGAGACATTTTGGTCTGTGAGTCAAAGACACCAACTCGGATTCGATTACAGAAAGTCGAACTAGAAGCGGATGAGTATCGAATGAATGGATACTCTAAGATAGAATGAGAAAAAGCAAGTTCGATTAAACTGGGGTGACATGTCAATGCTCTGTCAGCACCGTTTCTCTCTCAGATCCCTCCCCTGTCAACAGTTACACAGGAAAAGGCCAGTTTGCCCCTTTCTCTAGGCTCTACATCGCGACATTCTTGAAATGCATCATTAATTTTTTATCAGTGAATTTGAATGTTCCACGTATCAACTAAGGATCAAGCACAAAACAGCTCAACAAAACATCAAAAAAAGATACAGATCAAGCAATGAATCAACAACCTTAAGGAGAGCCTAACATGACATGAACACTCTGTGAGACATGCCATCAGATGGATGTCCTTCATCAGTTGTTAAGCCTCAAAGGACTAACATGCCCATTTTAAACTTCAGGGACCAAACTGGTATAATTTGGTGATTACCACTTTAATGTTTGACTGATTCCTTACCTTCCATTCTTTCTTATACAAATCATGCTGGTTTTGCCCCCATTCGATAGCGAGTTAGTTGGTTGCTAGTTTCCAATAACTTGCATTCAGAGTATTATGACGTTGACATTCTTTTGAGCTAAAAAATGGTGTATCATAAGATGCAAGGCAACACAGTTCTAGAAGAACATGTGAAAAAAGCATATAGGAAAATCTAACTGCAAGTCCACAAGATTGATCAAGTAAAATCGATTTTTCTGAGCTCATAAACTTGTAAAGATCTGGCCCAGACCAAAACATACCAGCTTCCATTTATCTGAGCCTGGAAAAGAGTGCACATATGCAGACCGTGTCCAATTATATCAACTTTTAGCGATTCGGCACTTTTGCCACCAGGAAAGCCAGTCCATCCAAGAGGAAGAATAGAAGTCGCTGTTCTAATGGCAGGAGGCTCCACAATATGACCAAGTTCAACAGAATCAGTAGCTGTCAGACCAAGTAGCTGTTGTAGATGCGAAAATTGTTGGAGTTGCTCGATGCCCGTAAAAAGGGGGGCATTTGCACACATGCACACATGATACATTCTGCATAGAGCCATACAGATAACAACTTTTAGTGCTGAGTGGTCTTTTTAGAGCAATAACTCTGACTGAAAATGCAGATAAACAAATGCTTCCCATGCTAAACAAGAAATCCTAACCAACGAAAGCTAAATTGTAAAAGGTGAACCCATTGTTACGAACATAATAATATCAGCTTTGAAATTTTATCTGACTAAATTAATGCAATGAATGAGTTTTGACCGCATGTGGTAAGCTAAACGTAGTTTCAGACTTAGTTGATACATGGAACGTTCAATGTTTACACTGACCATCAATCCTTTCGTCACTAGTCTTAGGCTCTTGGCATACCTACTTATCATTATTTTGCCTACAAACTGTGTGGAATAAAGAATACTTTATACAGCCCTTTATGAGAAACAAAGGCTTCCAACAAAAAGACAGGTATGAAATGATGCACATTTCCTTTGTTGTCTTCCAAAATATCAATCCCTTGACGAAAAAGAATGGTCCTCCTTTTTCCTTTTTCTTCTAAAAAACATGTAGGGCTTCGAGTTGGCTAATGATGCACAAAGGCTTCCAACAATTTGATACTTGTTGAACACAATCAGAAATCTTACTTTTGGAAGCGGGCTCTGTAGGATTTCATCGAGTGCGACTGAAGACGCTCTCTTAACTCCATTATAACAGACTGCACCTGCAAATGCCTTTGCCATAACAGAGCAAGAGAAATGAGTAGATCCAGGATGACAATATGTCAGATGATAAGATAAAATATACATGTTAGACAACGCGCGATCTAACCATCACCGTGTCTTTTGACTAGAATAAACACGGAGATGCATGTATAGTTATATTCCTTCCTAGCTAGGACTGTACACGGTCAATGATTTACCTAGACATGGCATGCTGATAAACCATGGCATGCTGCCTGCCATTTCTTCTTATTAATCCCAAGATTCCTAGAAGTGAGGGGTAGGTGTACGGATGAGGAATTGAGGATTAACACTTTGATCACATTCGAAAGGTGCTAGGATGAACACTTTGATCTAAAGGAAAATGAGCTCTACATCAACTAGAAGAATTGTGTT